>NW_021620131.1:503408-545518 GCF_004785775.1 Grammomys surdaster | reverse complement strand
CTCTGCCTCTGCCTCTGCCTCTGCCTCTGCCTCTGCCTCTGCCTCTGCCTCTGCCTCTGCCTCCCAAATGCTGGAATTAAACCAACACACCTGCCTAATTCTTTCATTTTCAAAAAATAAACAAAAACAATTGGCAAAGCTGAGAACACTTGAGAATGTCCATATTGAAATCAGAGGTGGTTAAATGCAGACAAATGGCTAAGAATAAGAGTAGGGATACTTCTGAGTAACTTGCTAAACTGTGTCTTGCTAATGAGAGAATTTGTGAGTCTATGTTTTCCAGAAAAACATGAGTTCTTAGGTTATTATTCCCTTATTTAGAATCACTGTATTTCTCAAGTAAGACATAAGGCACAATGAAAAAGGAAAAAAGCCAAAAGCATGTTACAGAGAGATGCCCCTAATTATTTGGCAGATTTCCTGAGATGATAGAAGGATAAATCTTTATTAATGATCCTTAAATATACATAGTTTTTTATCTTTATTGTCCATTAGAATTCATTAATATGCAGAAAAACTTGTTGAGTCTTCTAGATTTGTCTCTTAATCTGAGTTAAGTGCTAAAAAGAGTGCAGAAACTTGTTGTGCTATGTGTTGATTAGACTTTAATTCAACCTTGTCCCTGAAGTTACACTGACACTGAATTCAACAATAACTCTCTGAATCTTTATTAGCTGTGGTCTTAGAGGGTTGTTTTAAGCCATATAAAAGCAGAAATTGTTTGTAATAGGTTATCTTCTTTAATGGAGCAAAATCCTAATGTGCTTCCAATGTACACATTATGTCATTCCAAATTCAGCATTAAAGTTATTCAAGAATGAAGGCTGAAGTATGAGTTTTAACATAGGGGACAGGGGCCAATGGAGAATATAGGTAAGATGTAAATAATAAAATATTTCATGGAGAATACTGTATTTGGAAGGTAAAATACAAAATGAAAGCAACAGCAGCAACAACAAAACCCAACTACATTACAAATTTAGCATACAATTTTTGAAATTATCCAGGTAAGGGCTTTGTGAACATACAATGTGTAAACATGGGTGTGTTTGTTTGTTTGTTTGTTTTGTTTTTGTTTTTTTCCGAGGCAGGATTTCTCTGTATAGCCCTGGCTGTCCTGGAACTCACTCTGTAGACCAGGCTGGCCCCGAACTCAGAAATCCATCTGCCTCTGCCTCACAAGAGCTGGGATTAAAGGCGTGCGCCACCACTGCCTGGCTGTAAACATGGGTGTTTTACAATTCATTTTTTTCCAAATATATATATTCATTTTAAAATTTAAAATGTGTATGTAAAGCAGAACTGTCAAACCAATTTTGACATAAATTGCTTGTTTTTAGTTTTACTTATTTTATTTCATTTCTATGAATGTTTTGCCTGTATGTATATCTGTGCACCATGTGTGTTCTTGGTGCCTAAAGAGGCCAGAGGAGGGTGTTGGATCCCCTGAAAGTGGAGATATAGATTGTTATGAGTCTCCTTGTAGATGTTGGGAATTGAACCTTGATCATCTGGAAGGGCAAACAGTGCTCTTAACTCCTGAGTTATCACTCCAGTCCTCTAATATGCTTTAATATCATGACAAATCTGAATTTCAACCAAGCAGTTGCTTGTTTTATCAATTATCCTTTTAATACTAGTCGAGGCCATAATTGCATTGGTGACATTTCAGTACAGAACGTGGGAGATGCGATTATGAAGTAAAAGAGAGCAATGAAGTTGAGTCAGTGCCAGAAGCCAGGACCCTCACCCCCTACCTTTCTCCACCTGCACAATGTCCCCTGCAGCCTGGCAACCACAAGATCCTGCTTGGCAAGCAGTGTATAGCAGGAAGACCATAATTCAAGCAGCGTACCATATCTTTTGAAGAATAGTAGGTGGATTCAAGGCAGTGTACCATATAGACCATGACATATTCAAGGCACAGGCCGAGAAGATTCTGTACTTTTCCACCACCTGGCCCCTCTTACCCCCTCCCCTTGTAAAGCATGTTATAAAAAAGCATTTCATGTTCAAATACACGACTCTTGACAAGCAACTGTTTGCTTGAGTCCTTTCTCTCTCCCGCCCGTTCTTCTTTCAGGTTGCGGTCCTCCTCGCCCCCACGAATAACTAGGACCCGCCGGTCGGGTCAAGTCAGGTGGAGACATAGTATAAGTTTTATATCATCCTCCTCATCAAAAGCAGCGTGCGAAGAGTCTGCTCTCTCTCAGCTTTTGTGAAGCTCAGTAGACACAATGGCAAGTGACACAAGTTCAGACCTTCCCTCAGGGGTTTCAGTCAAGTAAAATGGGAACCTAACACTCAAAATAGGGTGTAGCTGAACTAAGTGGTCACACTTTCAGTAGTTTGTACAGAACTCTTAATTTCAATCCCAGCATGGTGGGAAGGGAAATAGAGAAACAGGTAGCAAGGACTCGACATTTTGTGACACAATATTCAAAGAATGGAGAGAGGTTGAGTGTGATTAGGTTATAGCTTATATAAGAAATCATTAGGATATAAGCTTGAAAAGCTATATATAGAGTCATGGATCTGATGCCTAGGAACTACATCAACATTAGTTGTCCAGTGGGTTGTTTGATTTACAAGACCAGGGCTCATGTGCCAATATTGATTTGGGTTTTTTTGGGGGGAGTTTTATTTGGGCGGGGGGTTGTTTTTGTTTTTTGAGACAGGGTTTCTCTGTATAGCCCTGGCTGTCCTGGAACTCACTTTGTAGACCAGGTTGGCCTCGAACTCAGAAATCCGCCTGCTTCTGCCTCCCAAGTGCTGGGATTAAAGGCATGTGCCCCCGCTGCCTGGCGTCAATATTGATTTGTAAATTAACTGCACACATGTGGTCTGTGTGTCACAAACAGGAAGGATTCTGCTAGAAAGAGATCAGAGGACAATATGTATATTGTGCAAGAGAAAAAGTACAAAGTGCTCCTGACTGCCAGTCATTGGTTGAGACTGAGAAAATCTTCAGGAGACAACAGGAACACCTAAAAGGTGCTAGAGAAAATTCAGGCAGAATTTGACAAAGTCAGAAATGCAGTAGGAAGGACAGTATTCATTGAAGTGAATGACGTGAAGGACAGGTGACATTTTGTTGGTCTAAGTTCTGCCCTGCCTTTGGGATGTGGGACGCACCACTTGGGGAGGCAAAGCATGGGGAGTTTGACTTCGTTTATCCCATGTGGCCACCACTGGGAAATGCTTAGGGAAGTGTTGAGACACTGTTCTGGGGAGGTGGGAGTGGGAAATTGCAGTCTAGGATGGAGGAGCTGAAATTGGAGTTCCCTGACTTCCAGGTCTCTAGTTACTGCTGGAGAACCACACAGAGATATCAGGAACAAAGTGTGGGGTGGGGGGGGTCCAAGGGCATATCATGAGGCTGGGACCAGTCAAACTCCTGGACAATCAGGGACATTCAGGCACCTGAGTCTCCAGGAGGTGAGAGCTGACTTGGGGCCCAAGGGCTGAGGACAGTGATACTGGGGCCAGGAGGAATGAGAACTCCAGCTTAGCTCATCAGAGGAAGTAGCAGCAGTTGTCTGGGAGCACAAAAGGGCCTTCTACAGGAGACTTAAGCTGTGGCTCTATAGGCAAAGGCTTTCTACATGCTCCTCACAGTAGTTGTCAATGAAAGAACAGTCTATGATTATCCATACTGTTTATTTACTATCCATCATGGAAAGTAGATGCTACCAACTTCTCAGGGAGGTCCAGAGATTAAATACATTTTGTAGGGAGGAAAGGGAAGCTCTAAGTGCCTCCAAAATGAAACTGGAGAGAGCACACACCAGCAACTTGACAGCACACCTGAAAGCTCTAGAACAAAAGAAGCAAATGCACTCAAGAGGAGTAGATGGCAGTAAATAACCAAACTCAGGGCTGAAATCAACCAAGTAGAAACAGAGAGAACTATACAATCAAGAAAACCAGGCAGCCTGGCAGTGGTGGCTCACGCCTTTAATCCCAGCACTTGGGAGGCAGAGACAGGCAGATTTCTGAGTTTTAGGCCAGCCTGGTCTACAGAGTGAGTTCCCAGACATCCAGAGATACACAGAGAAACCCTGTCTTGAAAAACAAAATAAAACAAACAAAGCAAAAAACAAAAAAACAAAAACAAAAAACAGAAAAAAAAAACCAAAATCAAAAGGAAAGAAAGAAAATCAGGAGCCAGTTCTTTGAAAAAGTCAACAAGATAGATAAACCATTAGCAAGACTAACCAGAGGACACTGAGACAGTATCCAAATTAATAACATCAAAACTGAAAAGAGAGACATAACAACAGAAACTGAGGAAATTCTAAAAAATCATCAGATCCTACTACCAAAGCCTATACTCAACAAAACATGAAAATCTGGATGAAATGGACAATTTTCTAGATAGATACCATATACCAAAGTTAAATCAGGACCAAATAGACTATCTAAACTGTCCTATAACCCATAAAGAAATAACAGCAGTCATTAAAAGTCTCCCAACCAAAAAAAGCCCAGGACCAGATGGTTTTAGTGCAGAATTCTATCAGATCTTGGAAGAAGATCAAATATCAATACTCTTAAAACCATTCTACAAAACAAAAACAGAAGGAACATTACCCAGTTTGTTCTATGAAGCCACACTTATGCTTATACCTAAAACATACAAAGACCCAACAAAGAAAAAGAGCTTCAGACCAATTTCACTTATGACTATCGATGTAAAAATACAAAATAAAATTCGTGCAAACTGAATCTAAGAATACATCAAAACAATCATCTATCATGATCAAGTAGGCTTCATTCCAGGGATGCAGGGATGGTTCAATATATGGAAGTCCATCAATATAATCCATTATATAAATAAACTAAAAAAAACCACATAATCATCTCATAAGAAGCTGAGAAAATATTTTACAAAATTCAACACCCTTTCATGGTAAAAGTCTCAGAAAAATAGGAATTCAAGGCCTATACCTAAACATAGTAAAAGCAAAATATAGCAAACCAGTAGCCAATATCAAACTAAATGGAAGAAACTTGAAGCAATTCCACTGAAATCAGGGACTAGACAAGGCTGTCCACTCTCTCTCGATCTTTTCAATATAGTACTCAAAGTCTTAGCCAGAGCAATTAGACAACAAAAGGAGATTGAAGGGATACAAATTGGAAAGGAAGAAGTAAAAATTTCACTATTTGCAGATGACATTATAGTATACTTAAGTGACATCAAAACTTCCACCAGAGAACTCCTAACCCTGGTAAACAACTTCAAACAAATTAGTAGCTTTCATCTACTTAAGGATAAACAGGCTGAGAAAGAAATTAGGGAAACAACACCCTTCACAATAGTCACAAATAATATAAAATATCTTGGTGTCAATCTAGCCAAGCAAGTGACAGATATGTATGACAAGAACTTAAAGTCCCTGAAGAAAGAAATCAAAGAAGATCTTAGAAGATGGAAAAATCTCCCACGCTCATGGATTAGCAGGATTAATATACTAAAAATGGCATCTTGCCGAGAGCAATCTACAGATTTAATGCAATCCCCATCAAAATTCCAAATAAATTCTTCACAGAGATAGAAAGAGCAATCCTCAAATTCGTTTGGAATAACCAAAAATCTAGGATAGTAAAAACTATTCTCAACAATAAAAGAATTTCTAGGGGTAATCACCATCCCTGACTCAAGCTGTACTACAGAGCAGTAGTGATAAAAACTGCATGGTTTGGTACAGAGATAGGCAAGAAGATCAATAGAATAGAACTGAAGATGCAGAAATGAACCACCATACCTATGGTCACTTGATCTTTGTCAAAGGAGCTAAAACCATTCAGTAGAAAAAAGACAGCATTTTCAACAAATGATGCTGGCTGAAGTGGAGGTCAGCATGTAGGAAAATGCAAATTGATCCATTCTTATTTTCTTGTACAAAGCTCAAGTACAAGTGGATCAAGTACTTTCATATAAAACTGGACACACTGACACTAATAGAAGAGTAAGTGGGGAAGAGCCTCAAACACATGGGCACAGAGGAAAAGTTCTTGAACAGGACACCAATGACTTATGCTGTAAGATCAAGAATTGACAAATGGAACTTCATAACATTGTAAAGCTTCTGTAAGGCAAAGGACACTGTCAATAGGACAAAAGGGCAACCAACAGATTGGGAAAAGATCTTTACCAATCCTACATATAATAGAAGGCTAATATCCAAAATATACAAAGAACTCAAGAAATTAGACTCCAGACAATCAAATAACCCTATTAAAAATGGGGTACAGAGCTCAACAAAGAATTTTCAACAGAGGAATATTGAATGGCCAAGAAGCCCATAAAGAAATGTTCAACATCTTTAGTCTTCAGGGAAATGCAAATCAAAACAACCCTGAGATTCCAGCTCACACCAGTCAGTGTGGCTAAGATCAAACACTCAAATGACAGCAGATGAGGAAGAGGATGTGGAGAAAGAGGAACATTTCTCCCTTGTTGGTGAGATTGCAAGCTGGTACAACCACTCTGGAAATAAGTCTGGTGGTTCCTCAGAAAATTGGACATAGTGTTACCTGTGGATCCAGCATACCACTCCTGGGCATATACTCAAAAGATGCTCCAACATATTACAAGGATACATGTTCCACTATGTTCATAGACACCTTATTTATAATAGCCAGAAGCTGGAAATAACCCAGATGTACTTCAACAGAGGAATGGATACAGAAAATGTGGTACATTTACACAATGGAGTACTACTCAGCTATTAAAAACAATGAATTCATGAAATTCTTAGGCAAATGGATGGAACTAGAAAATATCTTCATGAGTGAGGTAACCCAGTCACAAAAGAAGGCACATGATATGCTCTCACTGATAAGTGGATATTAGCCCAAAATCTCACAATACCTAAGACATTACTCACAGACCACATGAAGCCCAAGAAAAAGAACGACCAAAGTGTTGCTGCTTCAGTCCTTCTTAGAAGGATTAACAAAATACTCACAGGAACAAATAGGAGATAATGTGTGGGGCAGAAACTGGAGGAGGGACCATCCAGAGACCAGCCCACCTGGGGATCCATTCTAGGTGCAATCACTATAGGTAAACACTGTTGTGGATGTCCGGAAGGGCATGCTGACAGGAGCCTGAAATACCTGTCTCCTGAGAGTCACTGCCAGAGCCTGACATATACAGAGGCAAATGCTTGCAGCGAACCATCAAACTGATCACAGGGTCCCCAATGGAGAAGTTAGAGAGATGATTGCAGGAGATGAAGGGGCTTGTGGGCCCTTAGGGAGAGTGACAATACCGACCAACCAGAGCTCCCAGGGTCTAAACAGCTAGCCTGGGAACACACGTGGAGGGACCCATGTCTCCAGCTGTATATGTAGAGGAGAATGGACTTGTCTGGCATCAGTGGTAGAAGAGGGCCGTGGTCCCATGAAGGTTGGATGTCCCAGTGAGGGGGAATTTGAGAGCTGAGAGGTGGGAGTGGGTGGATGGGTGGGGGCACACCCTCATAGAAATAGGAGGAGAAAGGATGGGTTAAGGTGTTTCTGGGGGGGATGGGGAAAGGGGATAACATCTGAAATGTAGATAATTAAAAAAAAAAAGAAAGAAAGAAAAACAAACCAAAAAACCCCAGGTAATGGAACTGACTATCACAGTCTTATATTTCAGGCTTTTGGGCAGCAATTTAACATTACCCATATTACTAGGATTCCTTATAATTGTCAAGGACAAGAGACTGTGGAAGGGGCCCTTGGAACTTTAAAACAATATCTTCATAAAATAAAAAGGGGGAGATATATCCCCGTATACCACAAATTTATTTAAATCATGTTCTTTGTGTTTTTCATTTAAATTTTTTTCTTTTTAAACTTTGGATGCCAAGGAACTTTCTGCTGAGTGTCTACACTCAGCACTCTACAATTAAGCACATTTATGCATAAGTGAAAGGGAAGGATCCACTTACTGGCATAAAGCATGATCCCAATCAGGTATTAAATATGGAGAAGAAGGCATGTTTGTGTTTTTTCTGCAGGATACTGAAGGAACATGGTGGCTGTCAGAGAGACAGGTGAGACATGGTGATGTCTGAACAAAGAATGATGCTGACCTGTGAGCTTGCTGAGTGCCCTGACAATGGTGACTGGGTAGCTGTATTGGACATATGTTCCTGACTCACCTTTGCTTGCCTATATCCCAGATGAAACAAGCTGCCTTGCCTCAAGTGTTTAGATCTTGTGGAATAGAGAATCAAAAAGATAAGTTATAATAATTCTTGTATTGTTCTTAAGTGTTACCAGTTATTGAGACTCAATCATGAACTGGTCTAGAAATCAATCCAATATTGGAAATAACAGTCTTCATTTGGAATTCTGGTTCTGGACATTTTCAGAGACATATTTGGAAGTTAGCTGCAGTTCTCTATGATGTTATGTTAGCAAGAGATAAACTTGGGGTAAATCTGGATTTCAAACAAATATTAGCACTTGTGTTAAAGCTCTTTTAATTATCAAGTTAAAATTATTTTTGTTTCTTCTTCAGTATTTAATATAAGTTGCACTGATTGTACACACCTTCTAATTGTGTTAATGTGTTGAAATCCATCATGTCAGTTATGGAGGTCTATCAACCAGCTTTTCTTTTATTGCCCTGAGTATCACAGAACCTTGGCGTTCTAAAAATAGCTTGCAAGTACTGGAAGAAATGAGTCAGAAGCAAGAGGGTAGTAGGCTTGATTATTGGTGGTATAACAGATTTAATTACATTAATTGCTAGCACACTGCTTCTGCAACTGATGTGACACAAGAAGTTAAGACAGCTACCTTTGTTAATCATTTAGCAAAACATGTTACTAATGTGTTGAATATAGAAGAGGATTTAGATAAGCATTTGGAAGAACAGATTGATGCTTTTTATCCTATTCAAATTATTAGAAAGAGGTTCAGAATTTAAGGGTAAGGAGTCATCTCAAGTGTCATACCAAATACCATGGGATTCATGTTAGTTCTAAAATTTACAGTGGTAGTCATTATAATTAGGAATAAGTTTAAAGACACTTGCACTGAATTTAGCATAATTCCAACACCTCTCTGGGTGTTTTAATTTTACATAGTGAGCTTGTGAATTTAAAGAATGCTGCTCTGCATTCTTGACATGCAGTAGATACTGCTGATAAAATTACCCATGGTCTGAGGTCAGTATTTCTATTTTGATCAAGCTTCAAGAATGGCATATATAACATGATCATGCTAGCCCTTTTTGTCCTAGGAATACTTTTATTCCTGCCCATCCTGTTAAAGCTTGTCTTTAACAACATCAACATGTTGGCAGCCAAAGTGTATGGCTTGAACCTGAAAATAGACCCCCCAGACAGAGTTATTAAGTTAACAGGCTGGCAAGTCAAGGACGGGTAAGATTCTGCACAGAGCCTTACTAACTTAAGACAGAAGTGCATTGCTTTTGATAATGCATATTCCATGATGGGTAAGGAAGGCATTCTTGTCAGAACGACCTAAGACAAACTCAGTCTTGTTAATGAAATAAAAAAGGAGGAGAGGCAGAGAGCCTTTGGGGCTGCTTGGCAAGAATCTGACATGGCCAAGGACAAAGAAATGTACTGGTTGGCAGGAATATGACATTGGCCATGGACAAAGAAGTAGGCTTCAGGCAGTAATCTGACATTAGGCTAGAAGAAAGAAATAATTTCAGGTAGGAATCTTAATCTTAAGCTAGAAGAAAGAAGTAATTTCAGGCAGGAATCTAAATTTTAGGCTAGAACAAAGAAGTAATTTCAGGCAGGAATCTAAATTTTAGGCTAGAACAAGGAAGTAGGCTTCAGACATGAAAATGACTTTGGGCTAGGACAGGGAAGTTGGTTCAAATATTTTGATCATCCTGATAAGCCCTTAGAAACAATGATTATGGAGTGTTCATGGAATTTTTTTTTTATTGACTTGCTTGTTCTTTGACTATTTGTGTTTATTGTCTTTCTTGTTTCTTGACTATTTGCATCTATTGTTTTGCTAGACCCTCAACCTAGAAGTGACCTTAATACTTGCATGTAATTAAAATGGTATAAAAGCAAAAAGGAGGAGGGAGATGCAATAGGGGATTCTAGGGAGGGAAATTGGGGAAAGGGATGACATCTGAAATGTAAATAAATAAAATATTCAATAGAAAAAGGAAAAAAATATGGGTTTATCAGTATCAGAAAAAAAAAAAGGAATGTGAAGAGGCTACCTCTTGTAGACAGAGACACCAACCGACCACAAAACTTTCAACACAAAATGTATTCTGTCTACATGTAATGTAGGCACTGGGTTGGGGGGTAACAGAGACTGAGGGAATGGCTAATCAATAACAGGCCCAACTTTAGACCCATTCCATTGGCAAGCACCAGTTCCTAACACTACCATTGATATTCTGCTATGCTTGCCAACAGGAGCATGGTGTCCTCTGAGAGGCTCCACCCAGCAGCTGACTTAGACAGATACAAACACCCACAACCAAACAGTACATGGAGCTTGGGGACTTTTATGAAAGAATATAAAGAAGGATTGTGGGCTCCGAAGGGGACAGCACCTCCACAAGTATAGCAACAGAGTTGACTAACTTGGACCCTTGGGTTTCTCAGAGACTGAACCACTAAAGAATATACATGGACTGGACCTAGGTCTCCCTGCTCATATATAGCAGAAGAGCAGCTTGATCTTCTTGTGGGTCCTGAACAACTGAACCAGGATCTAACCCAAATGCTGTTTCTGTAGGTGTGATATGTTCTACTAGCTGTGCTCCTTGTCTGGCCTCAAGTGGAGCGGAAGTGCCTAGCCTCTGGGATACTTGATGTACCAGGGTGGAGGGATACCCAGGGGGTGCCCCATCTGCTCAGAGGAGAAGGGGAGGTGAGATGAGGGAATGATTGTGGGATGGAGTGACTGAGAGTGGGGCAGTGAGTGGGATATAAAGTGAATAGGTAAAAAAAAAAAATCAATTAAAAGACTATTTTAAAAAGTTAAAGCCAGCTTTATGGCCTCATGTGCTCCAGAGACTAGATCTGTATTAGAGCACATGAAAGTTTATTCACTTTTTCCCTTAGGTTCTACATTTTCAGCCAGGAAAAATAGAAGTCCTGTTAGACACAGCCACACTTGTTTGTCCAAATCTTCTGTTTTGGTTGAACTACAGAAATTTAGTTTTACAATAGCTTCAGTTCTTTATCCTGATTCTTGATAGCTCTGGTCTGAGGCCCCAAGAAATGGACAGTCAGGGCTTTTATCAATCATTTAAAATAGATTATCTGACTACTCTTTGATAAGCCCAACTCCTACCAAAGTAGGAAAGCTTTCAGCTTTTGCCCTGTCTCTCTTTTGTATGCTGTACCTACACTGGCTTCAGTGTTGGTCAATGAGCTCCATTCTTCCATAGATCCTTCGTCATTTGTAAGTCCTCAGTAAATGCCAGGAAGTTTGGAGGACACTTATTCTTTGGTCTCTTTTCCTTTTCACTAACCAGTCAAGGCCCAGTTTAAAATGAATTGACTCAAAGTGGTAGTTTTTGAAACTCTGTAGTGGTACAGCCCTTTGATTTAAGAATTTTGGAGGCTTATTCAGAAGGAAAACAAGGACATTGCAGGGTGGAGCAGTCAAGATTACCTGAGTCAATACAGTTTGGGAGGAATCCACAACCAAGGGAAAGTCCCATTCTCAGGAACAGGCAGGTGCAGAAACTTAGGCTATACTTATCTGGAGTCAACTTAACTTTTGGCAGGTGGATCCAAGTCTCAGGACTTCTTTTATTCCCTGAATTTTACATGACATTTTCTTTTAAAAGGAGATATGCTAGCATTACCAGTGTATTTAAATCCATTCTGTAGAAAAAGCACTTAAAAGGTTAAAACAATGGGAGTAAATAGTCCCAACTAGAGTTTTAGGTTAAAGGAATATATATATACATACATACATATATATATATATATGCATATATATGTATGTATGTATATATATATGTGTGTGTATGTGTGTGTGTGTTTATGTATATACATTTTGAATATGAACATATGAATATATAAGTATGTACCTGTGTGTATGGGAGTGTGTGTATGTTCAGAGATCAAGCTACATAGATTGAAAAGATGTTTTAGCCTAATGAAAAGCATCTTAAAGTTATATTTAGAAGACAACCAAAGAAAACACAAAATTCTGAGCTTATTACTAAGTATTAAGCAGTCAGCACTCCATCAAATAGTGAACTTCTGAAATACCTCAATAACAGAACAGAACGGGAAAGAAATCTGAAACAGACCTTATCTATATATATTCTATACAATTTTTTTTTTAGTTGAGTTTTGTTTTGTTTTTTGAGACAGGGTTTCTCTGTGTAGCCCTGGCTGTCCTGGAACTCACTCTGTAGACCAGGCTGGCCTTGAACTCAGAAATCTGCCTGCCCCTGCCTCCCAAGTGCTGGGATTAAAGGCATGTGCCACCACTGCCTGGCTATTCTATACAGTTTTTAAGACCCTTAGAACCTATATTTGTTTATATATCCTTAGACTGTGTATGGACTTTGAACCATTTTTAATCATTTACCAGAGACATAAAGAATTACTATTGAGAGCAGTCATTGTAAAGCATGTTCTTTCAGTGAAAAGTTACATCTGAAATCTGTTTATCATTTCACATGAATTCTGAAAGCAAGGTAAACCTGTTTAGCATTTCTTAAAAAGAGACCCAGTAACTTTAATTAACTAATGAACCAATAAGGTGATTGTAGTCTTCTTGGGAAGAGCTGATTGTCTGATGTTGCCTAACTGACAAAGCTACAGTTAGTTTAGCCATCAATGTGATCACAGATCTGAGAAGGATAAATTATAACAGCCCATGTAGCAATTAAAATGTCAGGAACTAATCCACAGTCCACTATCTAGACAGCCATCCCAGGGTCCTGTGGTCTCCATGGTGATGGGGGCAAAGGTATACATTCTCCTGGAAGAGGAGCATGGAAAGGACTGACCTCACTTTTTCTAGGCAAAGTGGGGCAATCAATGCTCCAGCAGGCTGCTTATCCAGAGTTTAGGCCATGCCCTAGCAGTCGGAGAGGCACTGGGACCATCTTCCCCAGTGGTTAATATTGCCACAATCAGGTAGAGTCGTTTGTTGCTGTGTCCATTATCTTCTTGTAGACTTTGGGGGTCATTATGAGGATCTTAGAGTATCTGTCATCCATAGTTTAAATATCTTAAATGCCATATTCAACAGATCTATGACCGGTTTGAGGGCCTGTATCTACAAAGAGTATCTGAGATAAACAATCCTTGTCTGTTTTTAGTAATTTGCTCATACAGCAGGATGCTAAACAAAACTTTATGTAATATTTACAAGAGTATTTAGCATGACTATAAACATAATTCTAAACATACTAAATAAAGATTTTGATCACTTATAAGGTGACTATTAACTTGCATTTCTTAATTATATTTAATAGTTTACAATAAAACTGTCAATTGCTGAATTGACACTTTTTCAGTAGCAAGGTAAGACTTCTATAGAGACTGGGAATTTTCTTGATTTTTATGTGATGTACCGTCATAAAACGTAACAGTCTACTTTTATGATTCCCTTTATCAAACAAAAAACAAACAAAAAAGCCAAAATAAAACCATCACCACCACCAACAAAAACCCAAAAAGCTACAGTTTAAGAACACTAGTAAAAATAAGGAGGTTGGGCATACATATTTAAATCACTCTCTGTTAGCCTGACTAGACCTTAGGTAAGGACAGACAGATTTTTAAACCAGTGATAATCTCTTTATTTTTTTATGTTGTAGTGATCCCAATCACAAAACAAACATCTGATTTACAAGTATCCCTAGACTCCCCTTGTAAAAATTATCCTTGAGTTACTGTTGAGTAACTGTTCCAAGCTCTTTGTCAGGGTGCTTAAGGTCATTCATATAATAAGATAAGAATTCTTTATTCTCCAGTATTTAATTGCGGCCTTAATTTTTATTCTTCTATTTACCTATTCATCAAGACCATATATTTAAAAGATATTATAATAAAATATCTGATAAACTTTTAAATGTCTCATAGCCTTGTAACTTTCAACATTTTAAAAGCTGTTTTAAAAACACTGTTTTAAATTTTCTGTAAAACCCCAAAACTTTCTTTTAAAAAAAGTTTAAGATCTTATGCTTTTATAATATCAAAATACAAGACCTTTTAAAGTGTGAAGAGATGGAGCACAACTATAACTTTTAGAAAGCAAAACCGAGTTTTAACAGTATCAACAGTTACGTATATTCTAAACTCAATACCAAGTGAGTTACTTTTATGTTGCAAAGTTTGGCTGCCAGCAAGATCTATTCTTGTAAAAAAAAAATGCATGGAGATGTAGCTTTAATACATTAAACATGCATTGTTTTATACCATCTTTTATAAACCTAGCATTTGGGTTTTTTCTCAATTTTTATTATTTTGTTTATTTACATTCCAGTCATTGACCCTCCTCTGTGTCCCCTCCCACAGTTCTTCATCCCATTCCTCCTTTTCCTTGATTCTGAGAGTGCTCCCCCCTCCTACCAGGCCTCCTCCTTCCCTGGAGCCTCAAGTCTCTCAAGGATTAAGCAAATCTTCTCCTCCTAAGGCCTGACCAGGCAGAACTCTGCTACAATTGCCTTAGGGGTCTCCGAATGGTCTGTGTATTCTCCTGGTTCAGTCCCTGGGAGCTCCCTGGGGTCTGGGACTGCTGGTCCCTATAGGGTTGTTCTCCCCTTCAACTTCTTTGATCCTTCCTTGTAGCTGCCTGTGGGCATGGATAAACTGGGTTCACCTTAAAGGGGAGCTGGAAATGAAAAAGGGAGACAGAGCGGCGAGAGAAGCATGAAGCCAAGACAAGGTTTTCTGATCAAGGCTCAAATTTTTAATATTCAACTCTTCTATTTAAAGGGAAAGCCCCACAGAACCCATTCTTGTTTCAGTGAGACGGTGGGAGAACCCATCCTTTGTTACAGCCAGAGATGTGTTAAGGCAAGCTCAGCCGGCAGTCTATTCTTCTAAGTTCCTGTAGGAGGTTGTATGGGCAGCTAAGGTGGGTAACTCCTCCTAGGTCCTATTAGGTCTATTGTGGTAAACAAGTTCTTTCTGGCCTGCTCAAGGCTGGGTGGAGGACACACTTTCCCTAATTCAACCATAAGGGTCCTGACTTCTGTTGAATGGTTGGATGTAAATATCTGCCTCTGTCTCAGTCAGCTGCCTGTAGGGCCTCTCAGAGGTCAGCCATGCCAGGCTCCCATCTGTAAGCAGATCATAGCAGCAGTAATATTGTCAGGCCTTGGTGCCCTCCCATGAGATGGATCCCCAGTTGGGCCAGCTACTGGACCTCTTTTCCTTCAGTTTCTTCTCCATTTTTGTCCCTGAAGTTCTTGTATACAAGAACAGTTCTGGGTCAGAAAATTTGACTGTTCCCTTTTCCCCCCTCCCTGCCTCTCCTGTCTCCCACCCAGAACTTCTGGGGGAATCCCCATCCCTGACCTCAAGCTGTACAACGATAAGCAATAGTAATAAAAAGCCCCATGGAATCGGTACAAAAACAAACAGGTAGATCAATGGCATAAAATCAAAGAGCCAGAAGCAAACCCACACACCTATGGACACTTGATCTTTGACAAAGAAGTCAAAATTATACAGTGGAAAAAAGAAAGCATGTTCAATGAATGTTGCTGGTCTAGCTGGAGGTCTGTATGGAGGAGAATGCATATAGATCCATATTTATCACCCTGCACAAAACTCAAGTTCAAGTGGATCAAGAATCTCAACATTAAACCCGATACACTGAATCTAATAAAAGAGAAAGTAGGAAAGAGCCTCAAACTCATTGGTACAGGGGGAAATTTCCTGAATAGAACAACCAATGGCTCAGGCTCTAAGATCAATGACTGATAAATAGGATGTCATGAAACTGAAAAACTTCTGTAAGGTAAAAGACACCATCAATAGGACAAATTGGCAACCTATGGACTGGGAAAAAAATCAGTAACCCTACACTAGACAGACGGCCAATATCCTAAATATATAACGAACTCAAGAAGTTAACCTACAAAAAACCCCCCAAATAACCCAATTTAAAAAATGGGGTACAGAGCTAAACAGAATTCACATCAGAAGAATCTAGAATGGCAGAGACGCAATTAAAGAAATGTTCAAAGTGCTTATTCATCAGAGAAATGAAAATCAATATGACCCTGAGATTTCACCTCACACCAATCAATATGGCTAAGATGCAAAACTCAGGTGACAGCAGATGAGGCTGAGGATGTGGAGAAGGGGAACACTCCTCCATTGTTGGTGGGATTGCAAGCTGGTACAACCACTTTGGAAAACAATCTGGTGGTTCCTCAGAAAATTGAAACTAGCTCTACCTGAAGACCTAGCTATACCACTCCTGGGCATATATCCTAAAATTGTTGCAACATAACAAGGGCATGTGTTCCACTGTGTTCACAGCAGTCTTATTTCCAATAACCATAAGCTGGAAACAACCCAGATGTCACTCAATGGAAGAATAGATACAGAAAATGTGGTACATTTACACAATGGAGTAAGTACTACTGGGCTATTAAAAACAGTGACTTCATGAAATTTGCAGGCAAATGGATGGAACTAGAAAATATCATCCTGAATGAGGAACTAGAAAATATCATCCTGAATGAGGTAACCCAGACAAAAAGGACACACATGGTATGCATTCATGACTAAGTGGATATTAGGCAAAAAGCTCAGAATAACTACAATACAGCTCACAAACTATATGAAACTTAACAAGAAGGAAGACCAATGTGTGGATGCTTTAATCCTACTTAGAAAGGGAAACAAAATAATCACAGGAGGTAAAGGAAGGGAGGGAACAGTGAAAGAGAGAAGAGTGGCAAAGCGGGGGTGGGGGGTGAGCAATATCAGGTGTGGGAAGAGACAGGAAAGAAGATCAGAGGGTCAGGAAAATGAATAGAAATATGCAGGAGTGGGGGTAAGGGGAAACTGGGGGTAGCCACTAGAAAGTCCCAGATGCTAGAGAAGTGAGAGGTTCCCAGGACCCAGTGGGTTTGACATTAGCTGAAATACTCAAAAAAGAGGAGATAAAACTTGTAGAGTTCAGCTCTAGTAAATAGGCAGCCCCCCACTTGAGGGATGGGGCCACCCACCCATCTCAAAATTTTTAACCTATAATTGTTCCTGTCCAAAGGAAATGCAGAGTCTAAAAATGGAGTAGAGACTGAAGGGAAAGCCATCTAGAGACTTCCCCACTTAGGGATCTATTCCATCTGCAGACACCAAACCCTGACATTACTGTTGATGCTAAGAAATGCTTCCAGGCAAGAATCTGGTATAGCTACTCCCCAAAGGCTCTGCCACCACCCAACTAATAAAAATGAAGATACTTACAGCCAACCATCAGACTGAGCCTGGGGAAGAGTTAGGGAAAGGACTGAAAGAGCTGAAGGGGATTGCAACCCCATAAGAAGATCGACAATATCAACTAACCGAACACCCCAGAGCTCTCAGAGACTAAACCACCAACCAAACAGTATAAATGGACGTGTTCAAGCTCCAACTGCGTACTTATGTAGCAGAGGATTGCCTTATCTGCCATCAATGGAAGGGGAGGCCCTTGGTTCTGTGGAAGCTTGATGCCCCAGCATAGGGAGATGCTAGAGAAGTGAGGCAGGAGTGGGTGGGTGAATGGAGGAGCATCCCCTTAGAGACAAAAGGTGGGCAATGGGATGAGGGGTTTGTGGAGCGGGGACTGGGAAGGGAGACAACATTTATCCCACAGACCACCCCAGTTGGGTATGGGGGTCCCTGGGATGAGGGTCCTCGAAGGCTAGGTGGGTAAGGATTTGGTGGTGACAAACAGAAAACAAACACAGAGGCAGTTTGAATCTGAATGTACTTTGTAGTTGTCAAGCAAGGATTTTTATGTGTAAAGAAACAAGTATTACAACTCTGAAAAGATGTGTTCAGTGAAGCAGTCAAATAGAACAGACATCACCACAGTCATTTGGCACAATAAAATACAAAATCATCCAAGTATTACAACTTCTGAAAAAGTGTCTTCAGTGAAGTAATCACAGATAGAATAGGTAACAACATTATTATTTGGCACAATAAAAATCATCCAAGGCTAGTGGCAAATTTCCAAGAAAAAGTTAATAAACTTTTATGGTCAGTTATTGTTTAACATCTAGTACCTGATTTTTTTTATAAATATTCAAAGTGTAAATTTAAACTATTTTAATTCTTTTTATTTAAGGCTTTCTTAAACAATATACTTTCCACTTCTGATGACACACGTGTAGCCATATGAAATTTTATTGTTGGGTAAGTTTTTATCTATCATAATACTATTATGTAATTTTGTAAATGATTTTTATAAAGTAAAGCGCTAGTTTCCCTGGAGATAAGGTCGTGGTTAGTGACCCCATCTCAAGGGATGGTTTCTTACCTATTATTCTCACTTAAGATCTTAGCCTAGGCTATCAGGAACATCTCATAAATAAGAAAAAGAATAAAAGAAGATAAAACAGATAAATTGCCATGAGAACTACGGCTCAATGTTTTGTTCCAGCTAAGAGTTCCACAATCTGTTCCAGGAGGCCTCCTTTTGAAGTTTTCACCTCAGTCTGTGGAACTTGTCTACAGGGGTTGGTGTGGCACATTTGAAATCTAAATAAATAAAATAACGAATAAAAAAAAAAACTACTCCCAATCTTTTGGATTCAATGCAAGCATTTTACCTCCTTTATCAAGAAAAGGCCTCTGTGTTTTTATCATTGCAGGTTTCACTAGTGATTTGTGAGTGCAAGGCCTGTTAGAGAATAGGAAGCTAGGATACACATTTTGTTCACCAGGATTGTCCAGAGATTTAGCTCCAAACCTCAACATCCTGTTGCTCATTAAAAAGTGGCACTCTCCTGCAGGTGGGAGAACTAGTAAATGAGCTTCCTATTTGGCTATCTAATGCAACATGGTCAATCCTGAAACCATATGCACACAATCGACAGAAATGGACTCAGCAAGTTTTATTCATATATTTGAGTGTAGCCATCCAGCGGCTTACTGTAGAGCAGGGCTCACCTGAAAGGAGGGCTGGAAATGTAAAGGGCGGGGATTGAGAGAAACATGGAGCCAAGACAAGGTTCTGATCAAGGCTCAAAGTTTAATATTCAGCACAGCATATATAAAGGGGAAAATCACAAACCCATCCCCAGAACAGTAATGCAGGGTAGCAAAGGCGCAGCAGCCAATCCAATACGTTCCCATATCTTGTTAACACATCATTTCCAGTACATCAAAGCTTGCAGCTGCAGCCAATGAAGATGTCTCTTACATCAAAGCTTGCAGCTGCAGCCAATGAAGATGTCTCTTTTCAGGCCAATAAGGTCTGTCATACAGAGTCTGTAAATCCTGCCTATCGTGGCAAATATTCAAGGTCTGCTTACCCAAGTTCTGTTCAGCCTGTCTGGTGATGTTCAAGGTCTGCTTGTCCAGCACAGGCTGGGTGGGGTCACATTTGAGCATACTTATTCACATATACTTAACAAGGAAGAAATTGGCTGGGAAGAACTTGAGAAGGGATGGAGAGAGGACTGGAAGGGGGAAAGTGAGCTAATATGGTTTAATTGAAATGCATAAAAGTAAATTTTAAATTAAAAAGTGGTCAGAGAGATACATTAGCAGTTAAAAGCAATAGGTGTTGTTACAGAGGACACAGGCTCCACCCCCAGAAACCACATGGTAGCTAACCATTTACTGTAACTGTAGTGCCAGGATTCTCCTGCTTTCTTCTAGCCTCTGTTGGCACTGGACACAGACACCTACAAGCAAATGCACATGCATATCAAATAAAAGTAAACTTTAAAAAAATAGGGTTCTATACAGTGATGTCACAGCCCTGTGATGTACAGCAGTAAGGACCAGTTAAAATGAAGTCCTTCTGGTCTTGCATGGAAGCAGCTATGGCATTCCTCTGAGCCAACCGGCTCAGTGGCAAAACAGCCTTATGGTGAGGATAGAATAGCTCAGAAAAGCTTTTCCTCTAAGAACAGTATTCACAGTGCTGATAGGTGACTTTTCCTTGATGTTTTCTGGATTTTTGTTCTTTGTTCTTTGTGTATGTGAGAACTGAGGCATTGATATCTCTATCCGTTAGATCAGACATCATAATCACCAGGGAGCACTGACTCCTGAGCAAGCTACTTTCACAGAGTCATTTACCTGTGTTCAGCTAAGAACTTATGGTACAAGAGGAACATTCCAGAGGCATTTCTGTCCATCATTTTTATAATTTACATATGTTTGTATGACTCCGAGCTAAGAATGTTCTTTGTATTCTTATTTATTTATTTATTTATTTATCTATTTATTTATTTTCGGTGTTTCGAGACAGGGTTTCTCTGTGTAGCCCTGGCTGTCCTGGAACTCACTCTGTAGACCAGGCTGGCCTTGAACTCAGAAATCCGCCTGCCTCTGCCTCCCAAGTGCTGGGATTAAAGGCGTGTGCCACCACCGCCCGGCTAAGAATGTTCTTAAGTATCTCTGCTATTACACTGTGACCACATTCAGAAAAGGATTTACCTTAACATGCTTAGGACTATGCAAACTTATGTCATATCCAGATTCCTTAAGTAAAATGTTAATGTTTCCTTTGTTTAATAAAATCACAGCTTTGGAAATAATTCTAATGCTTTCCTGGTCTGCCATGCCTTGGGGTTGGAGTGGAAAGTTTCTCAATTCTAATGTCTTGGCTGTTGTGATGGCTACTGTTCTTAGTCAAAACGACTACCCCTGGAGTTAACTAAAACCCAAAAATTGGGTACTGTGGGGGATTTTTGACAAAACCCATCTTTAATCTGATTCTTTTGAGGTGACAAGATCTAGTTTTAACCTAGGCTACAGCTTCTGGTGGCAGCCTAAATATATGAAGAACATTGAAAATGGTAGTTCTTTCTCTTTCTGCTTTCCCTACCTCTGGATAGCAAGTTCATTTTTTTAAACAGCATTAGAGCCTGCTTCTTGAGGCTTATGTTATATACTGAAGACCACTGAGACATTCAGCCACGTGGACTGAACCACTAGTATAGTCTTCAACTTTCCATGGGTATACACTTTCTACATACGTAGACTCAATCTATCAATTCTGTTCATCTGGAGATCCTAGACTAAGACACCTGTGGGTTTTTTGTTTGTTTGTTTGTTTGTTTTTTGTTTTGCACCTTCCCACTAGGAAGATGTGCTGGCTAACAATAGTGTTCCACAGTGTTTGTCATCTGTTTCCTGCTTTTCTCCGAGTCGTGTCTTATACCTCCCAGGCGAAAGAAGCAGAACCTAGCATGAAGCCACAAAATAAAACTCTTGTTCCCTAAAATCTCTCTTTAACGCTTAACATTCTGAGCATCCTTCCACTTGTGGGACAGACTGATAACTCCACTGCGAGTAATGGGCTAAGCAAGCTATCCACCTTGATCCCAGGAGGAAAAGAAGAAAGTGTCTACCGAGTGCTGTGAGGGGAGACCAGGCAAGCTCTGAAGTCACAGGCAAGGTGAGAGCAGGATCAAGGCCCACAAAGGGGAGGAGCAGGCAACCGAGCAGCAAAGACCCAGAGTGGTGGGACCTCCCTAGGGCTGGCTGTGGTAGCTATTGGAGGACACCGAAAAGTGCTACTGAAATGCAAATCTCTGCATATCCGGAAAAGATCAGGCACTGGACTGAAAGCCTGGCGGAAGAATCACTATGCTCTGTCTCGTCGGCACACTTTAACCCTAAGGGAGGTGCTCCTGTCACTCAAGACTCACCGGCCAATCAGGATCTCCAGGCAGACCTATTAGTCCGAAGAGAAGGAGGGTTCTTCCGGGTGCTGTACTGCAAGTCCAGCTCTGCCCTTCAGCAGGCTGGAATGGTTCGGTGTGACGTGCTCTGTGTGCTGCAGTTTGGTGCGGTGAGGGGAGCTCAGGCAAGCTCTGCAGTCACAGCATGGTAAGAGCGGGCTCACTGCCCACAAAGGGGAAGAGCCGTGGGAGCGAGAGTGTTGGGTCCTCCCCAGAGGCTGGGTGGGAAGACAAGCAGGTAGGCTAATGGAGGACAGCCACAAGTGCTCCCGAAATGCAGATCTTTGCATATCTGGAAATAGTCTGGCCCTGGACTGGAAGCCTGGGCCAGGAACACTATGCCCTGTTCCTTCAGCACACTCTAACCCTAAGGGAGGTACTCAAGACTTACTGGCCAGTCAGGGCCTACAGGCGGACCTGCCAGTCAGAAGAGGAGGGTTTTGTTTTGTTTTGTTTTCCGAGTGCCCTGCTGTAGGTTCCGATCTGTAGCTGAGCAGGCTTGAATGATTTGGTGTGCTGTGCTCTGTGTGTGTGCTGCTGCTGGGTACTATAAGGGGAGATCAGGCAAGCTCCAAAATCCTGACATCGTGGGGGCAAGTTCATTGCCCACAAAGGGGAGGAGCAGGCGGCTGAGCAGTGGGGAGCTGGAGTGGTGGGTCCTTCCTGGCGCTGGGTGGGAAGCGGCAGCCTGTTGCAGTTCCCTCTGAAGTCTCGCGGACCTAGTCACTCCCTGGACCTGGCGGTGGCCTCGGAATTACTTCACTTTGGGGGCTGGATCAGTGTATTTGAAACAGGGTCATGTGTGTAGACACAGCCTTGGCAGGAAGACAAACTTGGATAGTCCTAGTTTCTTTAGTATCTTCTACATGGGCTGCCCTTAGCAGTTAACATTTAGGTGTAAGATCCAGTTGGAGGTAATTTTGTGGGGGTTCTTCAAGGTATCTCAACTCAAGTGTTGGGTAGAAGCACTCCAATATTTAGCTGTGATGTAGAAGAGAAGAATAGATGATGTAAAGGGTTTACCAATGCTTAGAAATCGTAACATCAAATAAAATTTAAGCTAAGACACCCTACAGAGAAGTAGTATGCTAACCAGGCCTGTTAGAGATTAAGATGCTAGGATACACATGTTTGTTGACCAGGGTTGTCCTGAAATTTGGTTCCAAACCATAGCATTCCTGATTTACAACCAGCCATTAGGTCCATTGTCATATCCAAGAATATCCAAGACAACAAGCTGCTCAGGAGGCATTACAGGGTCATAACCAACATTAAGACCTGATGTGACCTACAAGTATATTTTCTTCTTGTTCTGCTACATGGGCAAGACTACACCAGGTGATAACTCTTTGAAAAGGAAAAAACATGGTTGTGTTGAGGGCTGTTTTGATCAAGCAAGGCTTTCCATGAGGCAGGCCCACATGTATGGAGAATGACATAGCTTTTTCTCAGGCCCAGTAATGCTTGTTAGAGCTAGTGACAGCCTGGGGCCTGGGACTTGGGAGCTATCCCTAAGGCCCTGATTTATTTAGAATAAAATAGAGCTCCTTCTCTGTAATGGTTTGTATATGCTCGGCTCAGGGAGTAGCACTATTAGAAGGTGTGATCCTGTTGGAGTAGATATGTTACTGGGTTTGGGGGTTAAGACCCCCATCCTAGCTGCCTGGAAGCCAGTATTCTGCTAGCAGTCTTCAGATGAAGATGTAGAACTCTCAGCTCCTCCTGCACCATGCCTGCCTGGATGCTGCCATGTTCCTGCCTTGATGATAATGGACTGAACCTCTGAACCTGTAAGCCAGCCTCAATTAAATGTTGTCCTTATAAGAGTTGCCTTGGTCATGGTGTCTGTTCACAGCAGTATAACCCTAACTAAGACATTCTCTGAAGCCATGACTGTATTTGGGAGAGCTGATAGTGGTCTGGAGCCAGTGCCTTTCAGAAGAGGTTGCTTCAGATCTTGAGAACCCAGCTCTTCCCACCACACTGGGCTGTGGTTCTCAGTCCCAGGGCTACTGTGGGCTTGTTCAGTACTGTTCTTGAGAGACCCTGTGTTCCCCTTGTCCAGCATTAGTTTATTACACTCCTCCTAAGTTTGTCTCTTTGTATGATACTTTCTGCTAACTTCAAAGAAGTCTCCCATTTCCCCCTGGAAGTAGTATACAAGATGCTATTCTTCCTAAGAAGCTTACTTGGCATAAACCAGCTTGCCTAAGATCTCCTCACCCCAGCTTTTATACTTTCTATCTTCTACTTTTCTTATCTATTTTATCTGGAACCTTCCACTTAGCACCTTGTCACATAGTTTTGAGGGCCTTTCAGTGTGGATTGGGGACACTGGTGTACTTAGGGAATAATTCTGGGAATATTTTTGCTGTGTATTTCTCCTGTCTGTCTAAGTGGCTAGACTTGGCAGTTTCCAGTTCATATTTAAATTGTTCAAAACATAACCTGAACCTGAAGAGGCTTAAGGGTGATGGCATATGTGAAATGTAGAATCTGTTCTAGGTTGGTTCCTCTTTTACCCTTAGCCAGAGCTGAATGCATGCAGTCATGAAAGAGGTTTTTCTTTTCTTTTAATTGTGTGTGGAGTGATTTTTCCCTGGGAAGAGATTCCAGGACAGGTGCATCTTCAGCCTTTTAGAAAAGAAAAATGTTTCTGAGACACGTTATATTGACTCAGGCCACCTTGATCCTAGTCAGTTGATCCCTAGGGCAATGACCTTTTGTGATTAAATTCTCAAGTTAAATGGCTGTATTACAACAGAGTTCTTAAACATCACCCATTTTAATGGAATTAGTCCATTGGACTAACAGGAAAAGGATTTGCATGTGGTACATGGCTTTTGTCTTCAGATCAGAATAGGAGGAACAGTTTATTGTACATGGCTGGGTGAAACAGGGTAGGCAATAACTAGAGCACAGACTACGGTTGAAGGGAGTCGCTGCACCATTCTGAAGAAGGACCTGATTTAGGCAGCGTTGAGTAATATTGTGATTTTCTATCATGTGTTAATTCATGCATGTGAATGAAAACAGACCGGATTGGTGGTTGTAAAATTTGAGTAGGTTAGCTTGAGCCAGTGAATATTGAATTTTCAATTAAGGGGACCATCCTATGCAGATATGTAAAATCCTCATTGACACAGTTAAGTGAGCTCAGACATTTGAGACACAGGCTGTTGTGTATAGCTTTGTGTGTCAAGTTATAGATCTCAGTAACTAACATTGCACATAGGGGCAAGGTCAAATGGTATCTTATTGATGACACTCCCTCTACCAGAGAGTATTTCTTTTTTTTTTTTTTAATTGGTTATTTTATTTACATTTGAAATGTTAACCCCTTTCCCAGTTCCCCTTCCACAAGCCTTTATCCCCTCCTCCCTCCCCCTGCTTCTATGAGGGTGCTTCCACCCCCACTCTTGCCTCAGCAGCCTAGCATTCCCCTATCCTGGGTGATCAAGCCTCCACTGGACCAAGGGGCTCCCCTCCCAGTGATGCCAGATAAGGCAGTCCTCTGCTACATATCCAGCTAGAGCCATGGGCACCCCCTGTGTACTCTCTGGTTGGTGGTTTAGTCGCTGGGAGCTTTGTGTGTGTGTTGGCGGGGGTGGGGGGGTGGGGGGGAGTCTGGTTGGTTGATATTGTTGTTCTTCCTATGAGGTTGTAAACCCCTTCAGCTCCTACAGTCCTTGCCCTAACTTCCCCATTGGGGTCCCCATGCTCAGTCCAATGTTTGACTGTGTACATCCACATCTGAGTGGTCAGGATCTGGCAGAGCCTCTTAGGAGACAGCTATATCAGGCTCCTGTCAGCAAGTACTTCTAGGTATCTGCAATAGTGTCTGGGTTTGGTTCTGCATGTGAGATGGACCCCCAGGTGGGGCAGTCTCTAGATGGCCTTTCCTTCAATCTCTGTTCCGCTTAGTCCCTGTATTTTCTTTAGACAGGAGCAATTCTGGGTTAAAATTTTGGAGATGGGGGGTGGGGGGTGCCATGCTAACTTCAGTGGAGTCTGCATGGTGACCTGGTCACCGGATTGAGGCGTAAAGTTCAAGGAACTCAGCTTCCTGGAAAAAAAACATGTGCATTGAGTATCTTTTTGAGCTTTGCTGCAGTTCTTATGATTACTATGATTTGTGCTGGCGTTGCGGCTATCAGGATTGGCAGTGGAGGCTGCTTCCATGTTCAAGAAGGTCATGTTCCTTGGAAATTATATATTGAGGAACTTGTAAGAACAGCTCCTCCTTTTGTTTCCAAACTTCCTCCTGTCCTTCAAGTGATGATTAAATCAGAATACAAACCTAAACGGAGGGACTAGCATATGGGTCCAGTTGCAGCAAGAAGAATTATTTGCTAAAACTCAAGAAAACTCATTTCCAAGGAAAGGCAAATGAAAGTAGTATTCCCATGAAAAAGACAGTCACTCTTATGACTCAAAAGGGTCCAGTTTATGTTATAAGGAATAGATTGTGGATGCCTCTGAAATCTCAGGGGAAAGATTATAAAAATTCCAGAATCCACTGATGCCCCTCTTCCTTATACCGGAGCTTCCAGGAATGGAGACAGGATGATTAATGTAGGAGGTAAACATGTCTCTTGGTTTGTCTTTCTTGGAGAGGTTAGGAAACCTCTGTAAAGAACAGCAGGATAGTCTCAAGGAACAAATGTTTAAGGCTAAGTAAATACATGTTGGAATGGCTTTAAACTAGGAATGGAGGATGACGTTCAGAGGAAAAAGCAAAGGAGTGGGTTTTAGGCTGGTATAAAACAGATGGTCAGGTATTTGAACAGAGACACAGAATGAGAAGACACTATACTATCTAAAACCAGAAAACAGAAAGTAAAGGCGGCAGGTCAGGGATGACTATTGCAGTGACTATCTTTAAGTGCTTTAAGTTCACATGAATTATTAAAAACTTTTCTTAGAATTCTATCCGACCTTTATGTAACCACTTAATCTTATATTTTGTAATCATTGCCAATTTTTGGTCTATATAATCTGCTGCTTTGATTCAGTAAAAATACATTCAGCTCTAACCCTGTGTGTTGTCTGTCACTTGCCAAACCCCTGCCCACTGCTCCTTTTATTTGTTCCCGTTGGACTGTTGCTCCTGCTTGAGTCTGGTCAATTGGAGGTGGGTGACCCCATCCCTCAACCTGGGGGCCATGCCTACCTTTTGGATATGTTCTTGACAAGTTCTCCCTCCTCTTTATTTCAGCTAGTGTCATCCCCGTGGAGTCCTTGGAGGCTCTTGCTTTCCTGGCTTCTGGGACTTTCTGGGTTGTTACCCCCCAATTCCCCGTTCCCCCATTGCTACACACCTCTGTTCAATTTCCTGACCCTCTGTACACCTCCTCCATCTCTTCCCATACCTGAATCTGCCCCTTTTTTTCCCCTCCCCCCTCTTCTCTTCCTACCAAGTCCCTTCCACTCTCTACTTCCCTTGATTATTTTGTTCCCCCTTCTAAGTAGGACTGAAGCATCCACTCTTTGGCTTTCCTTCCTCTTGAGCTTCATGTGGTTCATGAGTTGTTTCATGGTTATTCCATGCTCTTTGCCTAATATCCACTTATCAACGAGTACATACCATGTGTGTTCTTTTGTGACTGGGTTACCTCACTCAGGTTAATATTTTCTAGATCTATCCATTTGCTTGCAAACTTCATGAAGTCATTGTTTTTAATAGCTGAGTAGTATTCCATTGTGTAAATGTACCACATTTTCTGCAACCATTCCTCTGTTGAGGGACATCTGGGTTGTTTCCAGTTTCTGGCTATTATAAATAATGCTGCTATGAACATAGTGGAGCATGTGTCCTTATTCCATGTTGGAGCATCTTCTGGGCATATGCCCAGGAGTGATATAGCTGGGTCCTCAGGTAGTAGTACTATGTCCAATTTTCTGAGGAACCACCAGACTGATTTCTAGAGTGGTTGTACTAGCTTGCAATCACACCAACAATGGAGGAGTGTTCCTCTTTTTCCATATCCTCACCAGCAACTGCTGTCATCTGAGTTTTTGATCTTAGCCATCCTGACTGGTGTGAGGTGGAATCACAGGGTCGTTTTGATTTGCATTTCCCTGATGTGACTAATGATGTTGAACATTTCTTTAGGTGCTTCTTGGCCATTTGAATTTCCTCAGTTGAGAATTCTCTGTTTATCTCTGTTCCTACCAGGGAGTATTTCAAAGTTATTATATTATATTTATATTTAAACATAATTATATTTATATTTATCAATTATATTTATCTTTTAAAAACAAATTTTTGATATTAATTTTTACTTTTATTTTTCAATTCAGGATTTTATTTCAGCCAAAACAAGAGTGTAACAATACTTTTTAAATTTCATATTTATTTATATATTTATATCCCCAAAACTACCCCCTTCTAGTCCCTCCTTACAGAACCCCTTCCTCCATCCGCCTTCTCTTCGTCTCTGAGAGGTTGTCCCCAATGCCCCCAGGTTCCTCCTACCCTGGCACATCAAGTCTCTTCAAGATTGGGTGCATCCTCTCCCACTGAGGTCAGAAAAGGTAGCCATGGACACTGAGCTGCATGTCTGCTACATATGTGCTGGGGGCCTTGGTTCAGCCTGTGTATGGTCCTTGGTTGGTGAATAAGTCCCTGAGAGCTCCCAGAGGTCTAGGTTAGTTGACTTTGTTGATCTTCCTGTGGAGTTTCTATCCCCTTCAGGGCTTTCAATCCTTCCCTTAACTCTTCCATAAGAGTCCCTGACCTCTGTTCAATGTTTGGCTGTCGGTATCTGCTTCTGTTTCAGTCAGCTGCTGGGTAGACTCTCTCAGAGAACACATGCTAGACTCCAGCCTGCTAGCATAACAGAATATCATTAATAGTGCCAGGGATTGCTGCTGGGTCATGGGATGGGTCTCAAGTTGAACCAGTTATTGGCTTTGCCATTTCTTCAGTATCTGTTCCATCTTTGTCCCTGCATTTCTTTTGGACAGGACACATTTTAGGTTGAAAGTTTTGTGGGTCAGCTATTGTTCTTATCTCTCCACTGTGGATCCTGCCTGGCTACAGAAGGTAGCCTCTTCAGGTTCCATGTCCCCATTCTTAGGTATGTCAACTACATTGAATCCTAGGAATCTCTCCCATTTCCAGTCTCTGGGACTTCCTAGAGATTCTCCCACCCCACCCCCACCCCTAGCAGCTCCAGATTTCCATTCATTCTCCTGACCCTCTGGCACTCTCTCCTGTCTCTCCTGTACACCTGATCCTGCCCGCCCCCAGTTTCCCTCCCTCTCCCTTCTCCCACTCTATTCCCCCCTACCCTGCCTCCTATGACTGTTTTATTCCCCCTTCTTAGTGAGATTCAAACATCCTCGCTTGGGCTTTCCTTATTTAACTTCTTTGGGTCTGTGGAATGTAAGTTAGGTACCCTGTATTTTATGGCTGATATCCACTTATAAGTGAGTATATACCATACCTTACTCAGGATGATATATATTTTTTTAATTCCATCTATTTGCCTGCAAAATTCACGATGTCCTTGTTTTTAAAGCTGAATAGTATTCCTTAGTGTAGATGTATCAGAATTTCTTTATCCGATGTCCAATTGAGCAACATGTGAGTTGTTTCCAGTTTCTGGCTATTACAAATAAGGATTCTATGAACATAGTAGGGGACATGTCCTTGTGATATGGTGGAGTATCTTTTGAGTATATGCCCAGAAGTTGTATAGCTGGGTCTTCAGGTAGAACTATTTCCACTATTGTGAGGAACCTTCAGATTAATTTCCACAGTGGTTGTACCAGGTTGCAGTCCCACAAGCAATGGAGGAGTCTTCCTCTTATACCACATCCTTGCCAGCATGTGCTATTGCTTGGGTTTTTCATCTTAGCTATTCTGGTTGGTGTAAGGTGGAATCTCAGAGTTTTGATTTGCATTTCCCTGATGACTAAGGATCTTGAACATTTTCTTTAAATGCTTCTCAGCCATTCTAGATTCTTCTGTTCAGAATTTTCTGTTTAGCTCTATACCTCATCATTTTAATTGGGTTATTTGGATCGTTGGAGTCTAACTTCTTGAGTTCTTTGTATATCTTGGATATATACTTTGCCCTCTTTCAGATGTAGAGTTAGTGAAGATTTTCCCAATCTGTAGGCTGCCATTTTATCCTATTGACAGTGTCCTTTGCCTTACAAAAGCTTTCCCTTTTTTGAGATCCCACTTACTAATTGTTGATCTTAGAGCTAGAGCCATTGAAATTCTGTTCAGGAAATTTTCTCCTGTACCAATGTGTTCAAGGCTGTTTCTCACTTTCTCTTTTTTTAGGTTTAGTGTATCCAGTTTTATGTTGAGGCCCTTGATCCATTTAGGCTTGAGTTTTGTGTAGGTTGATAAATATTGACCTATTTTCATTCTTTTGCATACAGACATACAGTTTAGACCAGTACCATTTGTTGAAGATAAGCATCTCTTTTCCATTGTATGATTTTGATTTTTTTTTGTCAAAAATCAAGTGTCCCTAGGTGTATGGGTTTCTTTTTGGGTCTTTAATTCAATTCCATTGATCAACCTGTCTGTCTCTGTACCAATACCATGTCATTTTTATCACTATTGCTCTGAAGTACACCTTGTGGTCAGGGATGGTGATTCCTACAGGATTTCTTTTGTTGTTCAGGATTGTTTTAGCTATCCTAGGTTTTTTTTTGTTTTTCCATACGAAGTTGAGAATTGCTCTTTCAGGGTCTGTAAAAACATGTGTTCGATTTTGATGGAAATAGCATTGAATCTGTAGATTGCTTTTGGTGAGGTGACCACTTTCACTATGTTAATTGTACGAATCTTTGAGCATGGGTAATCGTTCTGTCTTTTGATATCTTCCTCAGTTTCTTTCTTTAGGGACTTGAAATTCTTGACATACAGCTCTTTCACTTGCTTGGTTAGAGTTATACCAAAATATTTTATATTACTTGTGGCTATTGTGAAGGATTTTGCTTCCCTACTTTCTTTCTCAGCCTGTTTATAATGTATATAAAGGAGTGCTACTGAATTGTTTGAGTTAATTTCATATCCAGCAACTTTGCTGAAGGTGTTTATCAGCTGTAGGAGTTCTCTGGTAGAATTTTTGGGATTCCTTATGTGTACTATCATATCATCCATGAGTAGTGATATCTTGACTGCTTCCTTTCCAATGTGTATCCCCTTGATCTCCTTTTGTTGTCTTATTGCTCTAGCTAGACCTTCAAGTTGTATATGGAATAGGGAGAGATGGGCAGCCTTTTCTTGTCTCTGATTTTAATGAGACTGCTTCTCTTTTCTTTCCATTTAACTTGATGTTTCCTATTGGCTTGCTGTAAATTGCTTTTATTATGTTTAGGTATGTGCATTGGATCCCTGATCTCTCCTAGACTTAATATGAAGAGATACTCGATTTGTCAAAGGCTTTTTATTTTTTTGCATCTGATGAAATTATCATGTAATTTTTTTATTTTAGTTTGTACATGCAGTTGTTTAAGTTGATCAATATTTGTATATTGAACTGAACTATCCTTACATGCCTGTATTAGGCCTACTAGATCATGGGGAATGATGTTTTGATGTGTTCTTGGATTGGGTTTGTGAAAATTTTATTGAATATTTTTCCACCAATTTTTATAAGCGAAATTGGTCTGAAGTTTTCTTTCTTTGGTGAGTCTTTATGTAATTTAGGTATCAAGGTGATTGTGGCCTCATAGAATGAATTAGGTAGTGTTGTTTCTATTTCTATTTTGTGGAATAGTTTGAGAAGTACTGGTATTAGCTCTTTGAATGTCTGGTAGGATTCTGCACTAAAATCATCTGGCCCTAGGCTTTTTTGGGGGGATGGGTAGGAGAATTTTAATAACTGCTTCTTATTCCTTAGGGGTTTGGGGACTGTTTAGATAGTGTACTTGATCATAATTTAACTTTGGCAAAATGGCATCTCTAGAAAATTATCTTTTTTTTTTCAAAGAAAAGCTGTCCTTTTTTTTTTCATTTATTTATCATAATGTGTAAGTACACTGTCACTATCTTCAGACACCCCATAAGAAGGTATCAGATCTCATTACAGATGGTTGTGAGCCACCATGTGGTTGCTGGGATTTGAACTCATGACCTCCAGAAGAGCAGTCACTGCTCTTAATCACTGAGCCATCTCACCAGCCTCGAAAATTATCCATTTTGTTTAGATTTTTTTTTTTCATTTTTGTGAAGTACAGGCTTTTGAAATAAGTCCTAATGGTTTTTTAAGATTTCCTCAGGCTTTTTTTTTTTCTCCCATTTGTAAGATTTCGCAGTTTGGCGAAATTTGTAAGGGCGCGCAGTTTGGACAGACAGCACGAGATTGACCTGGTTCCACGGGAAGGAGTTTATTTAGGAAGGGAGGCGGGAGAGAGGAGCGGGAGAAGTGGCTGGAGGAAGAGAAGAGAGCGAGGTCGGGGTGGTCCCGACTATTTGAGCGGACATAATTTTTTCCCAGGTACAGGTGAATGAAATAGGTAAATTGTGGGAGTGTTGTCTTGGTTGCCTCGGCAACGTTGCAGAAGTCACCTGGCGCCTGAATGTGACATCACTGAGTTTGGATTTATACTAACAATGCGCCCTAATGTAATTTAATTTAGGTCCCCATAAGGGACCGTCTCTTTAATGGTGATAATCTTGAAAATTTCTGCTTCTACTTTAGCACTTGATTGCCATTTGAAACTACCTAGTACTGTTTTTCTTTACAAAACATAAAGTGCATTATTTCTGTCTTACATGTTGCTTTTTTTCATCATAGTCCTGACTGAGTTATTAGTAATAGCCATCCAACAGATTCAGTATTTTGTCTATGAAATCAGTCTATTATTTTTTAAGTTTGCCTTACTCAATTTCTCAGGGCATCGGCAGAATAAGAAAGATTTAGGGCCAAAATATCACAAAAATGACCTCAAGCTAAATATTTCATGGAGTCTATTTTTTCACTGAAATCCTATGACCTTGACTTCTTCTGTCTCCCTTATCCTCAAAACTCCAGTCTTCCAGGTCCTACACGAACAGCTGATTAAGCTCTGGGTACAGCTTTTTATGCCATTTGCCACTTTAATTTCTAATATTTTTTCGCATTCTTCCAAAAAAGTATATTCCAAGTTTCTCTCCAGGAGCAAAATCACTTTTTACATATTTTTGTTGTTCTAACTTGTTACTCTACTGCAGTGATTGAATCCTCTAAACAAAAGCATCACAGGTAATAAACAGGTTTTTTTTTTGTGTGTTTTTTTTTTTTTTTTTTTTGTTTTTGGATGGTTCTGTCAGATCACAGCCTATCACTTTAGAGCCTAGAATAGAAGTTTATGCTAGAAAATGGGCAAACACTGTTTCCTGGCTTGGTCTCTTTCTTGGTCACTGTCTCATATGCTCAGGTAGCTTTCCTATCCAGCCCAGGCCCACTGGCTTGTGGATATTGCCACCTTCAGTGGAAGAGCCTTTCTGCATCAATCATCAACCAACATAATCTCTCACAGACATAGCACCAAGCCACTCTGATGGGGACACATCTTCAACTGAGGTTCTATCAGATGACTGTAGGCTCTGAAATGTTAAGAAACGAAAGCTAATAAGGCCTCAGAGACAATAATATAAGAGAAAGTTTTAAACATATGCCACTTGGGCCAGAAGACCAGTTAGGCAGGCTATCCAGAGATCTACAAGACTATATGTTACCCCAGACCAAATTTTCAAAATGGCTGCAAGTACTGGACTAGATTACCAGAGGCAGCTTCCCCTCTCCCATGTCTAAACCTCAAGTAGATTGCTAAGATTATCTCTCCATGGCCTCCTATTCCCCAGCCTCCACACTTGTAAGCATTCCCCTGGAACATACCTACCCAGCCAGGTAGCAAACAGAAACCCAGGGGGAAAAATACTCAAACAAGACAAACACAGAAATCAGCACCTAGACCTATAATCACCCCAATCCTAGATGTCTAGACACCAGAATAGGAACATAATCAATCAAAGACAGAGAAATATTTCACCAACAGAGCCAAGATATCATACCACAACAAGTCCTGAATGTTCCCACAGAGCTAAAAGCACAAGAAAAAAACCTTAGAATAAACTATATAAAAATGATAGAGATTCTTAAAGAGGAAATACATAAATTCATTAAAGAAATAAAGGAAAGCACAATCAAACAGTAACAAACACTTGAAGGAGACACATAAAACAGTTCAAGACCTAAAAACAGAAATAGAAGCAATAAAGAAAGCACAAACTGAGGGAATCCAGGAAATGAAAATTTTAGGACTCCAAAGATGTTCTACAGAGCCAAAGTTCACCCACAGAATAGAGATAGAAGAGAGAATCTTGGACATTGAAGATAAAATAGAAGGAATGGATACATCAGTCAAAGAAAATGTTATATCTAAAAATTCCATGGTCACAACATCCAGGAATTGTGGCACATTATGAGAAGACAATAACTATGAATAACAGGAATACAGGAGGAAAAAATACCAGTTCAGAGTTCCAGAAAATACTTTGAGCATATAAAGGCATACCTACTAGAATTATACCTATCTTCTCAATGCAGACTCTAAACACCATACATGTACTGCAGACTCTACAGAAGCCAGTTCTGATTATTATAACCAGAAATTTTTCAGCCACCAAAAATGGTGAAAATAAGACACTCTGTGATAAAGTCAAATTTAACAATATCTGTCTGCAAATACACCCCTATTCAAGGTGCTAGAAGAAAAATATGCAACCCAAGGAGGTTAGCTATATAAATGAAAACACAAGAAATAAATAATCTCACATTTTCAGCAAAACAAAAAGAAAGGAATTGCACACACACCACTGCCACCACCACCACTGAAATACTTGGAATAATAAATCACTGCATTAATTTTCTTATTTGTTCACTTTACATCCTGATCACAGACCCCCTTCTCCCTGTCCCACCTCACACAGCCCATTCCACTATCCCCAACCCCCTTTACCTCTGAAAAGGAGGAGCTCCTCCCAGGGAACCAATCCAAGTGGCATTCTTAGAGGTTGTATCTATATGGATACAGTGCAGGCATGCCTGCCTTCCTCCTTCACCAACCTTGGATCCTCAGGCTGTTTCTATCTGTCAGTCTGGTTTCACAGACAGAAGTCCACTGAGAGGCTCCACCGAGTAGCTGACTGAAATAGATGCAGTGCTCACAGCCAAACATTAGATAGAGCTCAGGAAGGCTTGTGGAAGAGTTAGGGGAAGGACTGAGGAGCCAACAGAGTCAACTAACCTGGACTCTTGGGGATTCCCAGAGAGTGATCTCCACCTGCTTTTGAGACACTTTTCCTATTGAGTTGTCTTTCTTCAGCCTCTACAGTAGGTCTAATGCTTTGTCTTTTGTATATTGCTATGTCTTGTTTGGCTGTCCTCTCTTGGAGGCCTGCTCTGAAGAGTAGGGGAAGGGGATCTGGGGGAGATGGGAGGTAGTCTGGACTTAGGAGGACTGGAGGGAAGAAAAATTGTAATGAGAGAAGAACCTATTTCAATTAAAAAAACATTAATTCATTTTCCCCTAAATGAAAGTACAAAGAATGGAAGCAGTAATGAACCAAGAGAAGTGAAGTCAGGAAGACATGGAAAGGGTGAATCTGACAGACACAGGTCCCATTCCGTTTGTGTAGAGGATGATCATCACACAGGAGTTCAGACAAGTTCATTCTCGGGCCCTGTCTAGGTCTGTGAAATCAGAAGCTTTGCTTTTAGCAACGTGAAATATATATCATAGGAAACAAACACAGGTCATTTTCTTGTGTTAGCTTACAGTAGTTTGGATGGCGAAATAACAGAGGTTCCTATTCCTTTCATTCCAAAACAGTATTCTTGTTTCTTTTTTAAAAAAACTAATGTTTGAGAAACTATTCAAATAATAGAAATACTTATATTTAGAAATACTTATATTCTTATACAGTATTGCTACAGAAATTATATAATACATTAAACATATAAGTGTGCTATCAAACATATAAATATATACAGTAAACATCAATTGTATAATGCATTAGACATATAAACTCTTATATAAAAACGTTAAATGTTCAAACAAACTCTCCAAAGCAAAAATAAGTGTTACCATCTAAAGTGGGCACTTTGATTAGAAGAAAACAGAAAGATCTGTCACTTGTCTAAGGCTGTTACATTTTTGTTAAACTAAAATTTTTGTCATTATTTAAATTGAAGTAAAACAAATCAGTTCAATTCTTAACCCCATTTTTACTTTTTCAAGCAGTATGACTCATTGACAGAATGTTCTCATACCATCCAAATAAAGTGACTCTCCCCATTTTTACAGTGTACCATAGTAGCACATTTCCTTCTCACCTCACCTCACCTCACCTCACCTCACCTCACCTCACCTCACCTCACCTCACCTCACCTCACCTCATCAAAAGCTTGAAATTTAATTTTTCCTCTCCATAATCAAACTAAAAAAATGAAGGTGATTGCTTTGGCTAGATTCTATATTCTTTCTGCCCTTCATTTTATATTGCTGCCTGAAGTATAGACTGAAGTATAGGCTTAAGTTTTCACATCCATCTGACAAATGAGAGTGTATTAAAGATAAAAATCAGATGGGAGAAAGAGAAGGATTGTCTGATACTGCAAGAGCTATAATTACATGACTGTTTTGTAATGTTGGGAGCAGACTCCTAGCAGAAAGCGGCTATCATCTCTGCAGCTATCTCGGGCCATTAATAGCAAGTTGGTACTTTTTCACCCTGACGGGAGACTTGTTTTTCTAGCATGATATCTTGTAGGCATCGAAGAATAGCTGAGCACACCCCGAGAACATCCTGCTCTTCTCAGATACAGATCTGCACTTCGGTTTAGAATCTCCAGCTGCACTCGCCTGCTTGTGCTTATATACTCATGATTGCCTTTCAGCAAACGAGACTTGATCAGATAGACTGTATTGTCTCCATTCTTTGGGTCTCTTGCCCCTCCATCTCCACTCTCTCCCTTGCAGACCCCATTGACTGACCGGCGGGCCGGGTCGTTGTAACTCATACAGGACTGGCTGTGAGAGTTCTTTATAAGTGTATAATCCTTTATCCATTGCTATTTGTCTTCATTCACTTAGCACAATGTCCTTCTGAGGTACCCAGCTTGTCCTGAAAAAAAAAAAAAAAGAGCCTTTAAGTTATTTTATGATTTAGGCTACCATGAATATAACTACAATGAGAATAAGAATTCTGATACTTCTTAAAATTAATTTCAAATTCATGGAAAATACACTGAGAATATTCGTGGGATCCAGTGCACTTTTGTTATTTTTATGAGAACTCTGTATACTGTAGATACACATAAACATAGCATGAGAATGTGTTTGTGGTAACGGGGTATTGTGAGGGTAAGTGATATATCCAAATGCATCGTAATACGTATAGTAAATATTTGCAATTTTACATCAAAACTATAACAACGCAACATAACTTTAGTTAGTATCTGTGGAAAACCCCAATTTACTGCTATCAAAGTTTATTTCGTGTACTAATACACAATCCCATGTCATATTCAGATTCATTGTTTAATGAATGGTTCTGGATCATGTTTTATTTTCACTTTTATTCTTCTCAATTAAATCATACTTGGTGCAAGATCTTTTATGTGACCATAACAGTGTATTCACTGAAGTCCTCTTTCTATGGCTTTCTACATGACGTCACATCAGTTTCAGTTTCACAAACATACTGTAGTTAACTAAATGAATGATTATGTAGAATAACATCTTTTACTCTTTTATACCATATAAACAACACCATTAAAATGAAGTATAATAAAAAAAGATGTTGGCTATGTTCAATCTACACCATAAATTCAATACAATCCAAAGGAAATTCCTAACAATTTACAGCAGAAAAGCTGATTCCAAAGCTATATGCCATGAAACATAAAAAACAAACAAACAAACAAACAAACAAAACAAAAACCTCAGAATTCTCATTAGGATTATATAGAAATATTACACATATTGGTGCAATGTGAATCTGTACTTACCAGAAAGCTACAACAATGAACAATGCATATAATATTTGTTAGAGAATAAGGGGATGGAATGAAAACACCAAAACCATAATCCTAAAAATAATTCAAGTTTTCCTTAAAACACCTAAGGAAACTCCCCCAGGAAAAATGTAAATTTGACAAATGTTTTCTTTGACTGTATGTGTATACAAATTAAACAAAGACTTCACAACTATAAAAAAACCCTCAAACTTAACCCTAAACTGTTATATTTCTGACCCTCCAGCTACTGTTGATTTCTTTTACAGAGAGAGCCCCATGCTCTAGAAGTCTCTTTGGAAATCGAGGTGACCAGAAAGGTGAGGTATGCCTTGGCAGGCCCTCATGCCCCTTGAGGCTTCAAGCAAACGTAGCCCCACTAAAGACAACCCACAAAACAGTGTTGAAGAATAATGTTTGCTTTCTACCACATGGATTATGACACAAGATGAGGAATCTACCCTATCCACCTACTCAACACCATGCACACCTACTAAAAACCCCTCTGCATCTCAGAAACTCCTTTTCTACCCTGGAATTGAATTTCCCTGAGTCATACCATTGTGGCTGGTGGGAAATGTAAAAAGATTAGCGCTAGTCAGGTATTGCTGAAGGATGATTTCCATCACCCATTTTCTACCAGGATATAAACTGTTTATAAAATATCACACCATATTGAATGTGGAATGCAATGTTCAGAACTTCCAGAAACCAGATCTTCAATTCTCCAATCTATCTTCCTACTGCACACCAAAAGCAATGCCTGTGTGTGTGCACACTGGATAGTGATATTATAAGCACCACAGCTTTCCACTGGCAGGGCTGCAGAGTATCCCTGCCTGAGGGAATCCATACTCAGACAGGCTCTGAAGCCAAGGGCCTCTGCCCAGGTCACCACATGAACCAACAGAACCATAGTCTGACCCACATCCTGTCTCAGTCCTAACAGATCAGACTCTGATAGATCAGCAGACCTGCTCCTTCTGGCCTGGGGCCATGGGTCCCCACACTCACCACGGCATGGCTTGTGGTCCTCCTCATAGCTCTCTATTGCAAAAGAAAAGAATCCTGGAAAGAACCTGCAAGGTACTTCCCACAACTGTTCCTAATTGTTGGGCCTACCCAGAGTCCCTCATTATCTTGGAAAACCCTGCTGAGCCTCAGGACAATAGCAGCTCCTCTACTTGGTGATAGAAAGGACAGACAACTGAGGCCTTCACACCTCTGCCCTGCCATCTTAGGGGCAGGCAGAGACCTAGTCTGGGAAGTTTGCACTTTAGTAGCATTTCCCAGAGCACTTTCTGTTTTTCTTCCAAGACACGGGGTTCATTACACACTCAGTGTCTGGTGCAGCCATCTCTCCCTCATAGCTGGGAAATCCTGCAACCAAATTTCAGTCAAAATCAAACATTAACAGCAATTAAAGCAAACAGTGGCCATGAATTTTAAAGCAAGGAGCAGTAAATGGGAGGTGAATGGCAAAAAAAGAAATAAAAAGGAAAGGTCATGGCTGCTCCTAGATATGGAGAATACAGAGTTTATTATAGGTAAAAGGGAAAGCAAAGCCAGAGTCAAGGATATCTGGGAGAGTCCAGTGTGGACATGACCCTGAGCCATGTGAGGAAAGAGAAGAGGGTAGAGGGGACAGCCAGACCAAGAAACCAGGAAGTTAAATGACAGATTAAAAAGACCAAGTAACCAAAAATGGTAGGATTGCGTCAGAAACAGCAGCTGGGAGAAGGACTGATGTGGGCTAACCTGACAGCTAGGTCTGCTTTGATTTGTTAAATAGGTACCTCAACCATTTGTCTCAGGGTTTGAGACTTAATAGTAGGGGAAAATAGAGAAATAGAGGGGAGAAGGTTGAAATTATTTAATTATAATCTCAAAAACTATTTTATAAAGTTGAAATAGGCTTTATGGTTTAATATTCTTCAGGGACTAGACATACTTATTAGAGCACACGAAATATTATTTACACCTTTTCTCTCAAGTTGTGCATATTCAGACAGGAAAAATAACATTCCGGCTAGGCATAGTGACACCTGTTTGTCCAGATCTTCTATGTTGGTTGATTTGTCTTCTGGAAATAAGTTAAGTTCCTCATTGAACTGCCTTGGCCTGTGACCACCCCAAAATGGCCAGTCTGGAATTTTACTGAGTATCTAAAATTCATTCCTGACATTGCTAATGCCAACTACTTGTCAATGCAGGAAAGGTCTCATTTTCTTTCTCTCCATCCTTTTCTGTGCTGTGACTACAACATCTACAAAGTTCATCAGTGAACTCAATTTATACACAGGTCACTCTTTATTTTTTTAATTCCCCCTAAAAAGTCAGAGTTTAGAGTACACTCATTCACTGATGTCTTTTCCTTCTCATTAACAGTCAGGTTCTAGCCAGAAAGGAGTTTTGGGATACTCTTCCTTCTCTGGGCATCAGAGGTAGGGTTAGTTGTTAAAGAGGATATAAACCAGTTAAAGAAATACAGGAAAATATAATCAAACAGGTAGAAGCTCTTAAAGGGGAAACAAATAAATCCCTTTTTAAAATACAGGAAAATACAATTAAACAGGTGAAGGATAAGAATAAAATGGCTCAAGACCTAAACATGGAAGTAGATGCAATAAAGAAAACATAAATGGAGGCAACCCTGTAGATAGATAACCTAGGAAAGAGAACAGGAACTAGTGATGCAAATACCACCAACAGAATTCAAGAGATGGAAGAGAGAATCTCAGGCATATAACATATCATAGAAGACACTGCTACATTGGTCAAAGAAAATGTCAAATGTAAAAAGTTTCTAATTCAAAATATCCAGGAAACTTCAGACACTATGAAAAGACCAAGCCTAAGAGCAGTAGGAATAGAAGAGGATGAAGATTTCCAACTCAAAGCATCTTCAACATAGTCATGGGAGAAAACTTCCCTAACCGAAAGTAAGAGATGGCTATAAATATGCAAGTCTACAGAACACCAAATAGATTGTCCAGAAAAGAAAATCTTCCACATAATAATCAAAACACTAAAGCTTCAGAACAAAGAATATTAAAAGCTGCAAGGGAAAAAGCCCATGTAACCTTTAAAGCCAAACCTATCAAAATTACACCTGACTCCTCAACAGAAACTCTAAAAACCAGAAGCTCCTAGTCAGATGACTTGCAGATGCTAACAGATCACAGATGCCGTCCCAGAATACTATTCCCAGCAAAATTCTCAATCACCATAAATGGAGAAACCAAGATATTCCATGAAAAAAATTAAATAATATCTTTCTATTAATCCATCCCTACAGATGATGCCAAAAGGAAAACACCAATACAAAGAGGGTAACTACACCCAAGAAAACACAAATTAATAACTTCACAATGAAGCCAAAAGAGGATCACACATCCATACATAGTACCATGCCCAACATAAAAATAACAGGAACTAACAATTATTGGTCATTAATAGTTCTCAACATCAATGGACTCAGTTCACCAAGAAAATGACACAGACTAACAGACTGGATATGTAAACAGGATCCATCATTCTGCTGCAAACAAGAAACACCTCAACAACAAAGATAGACTCTACCTCAGAATAAAGAGCTAGGAAAAGATTTTCTAAGCAAACTGACACTAGAAACAAGCTGGAGTACCCATTCTAATATCTGATTAAAGAGACAACCAAAAGTAATCAAAAGAGATGAAAGACAAACACGTTGTACTCATCAAGGAAAAAATCCAACAAGATAATGTCTCAACTCTGAACATGTATGTCTAAATGTATCATAAAAGATACATTACTATGACTTTGGGCTGAAATCAACCAATTAAAAACAAGGAGAATACAAAAGAGAATACAAAGATTCAGCAAAGCCAATAGCTGGTTCTTTAAGAAAATCAATAAGATAGTCAAACCCTTAGTCAAACTGATTGAAAGTCACAGAGACAGTATCCAAATTAACAAAATCAGAACAGAAAAGGTGTTTGTATTCTGTCTAAACTCCACCTCCACAGTTAGCTGGCAACAGCCAGATATGCTCCTCCCCATAGTTACCTGGCAATAGCCAGGTAGGCCTGCCCACTATAAAAGGAGCTGCCTGCCCCCTCCTCTCTTCTTGCCCTCTTACTCCTGTGTCTGCAGGTTGTCCTCTGCCCCCTCCCCACTTTCCTTCCCCCTCTCTCCACGTGGTCATGGCCAGCCTCTACTCCTCTACCTCTCTG
>NW_021620131.1:484302-503308 GCF_004785775.1 Grammomys surdaster | reverse complement strand
GCCCCCCTCCCTAAATAAACTCCTTCCCGTGAAACCGGGTCGATCTTGTGCTGTCTGTCCAAACCGCATGCTGAAATCTTACACACATCTTTTTAATTTAAGAGAAGTATGTGCCCTAATGGTAATACTGCTAAGCATTAAATAAATGGAAGAAAGTAGGCACAGTTATTTCTAGTCTCCGGAAACTTCATATAAAATCTGCTGCAACTGTGGTTCATGTGTGGCAAGGTCCGTTTCAATTTAGAAGTCAAATTGACAGCATCACTCATCTTGTGCTGATTCTGGAAACAAGAAAGATGCAAAACTCAAAGGTCAGGAATTCTTCCTCTGTGGTTTCAGTTCAGCATGGTTGCTTCCATCCACATTTGATAGAGTCAGAGCTCCAATGAAGAGACTGTAAACATTCATTGGATAAAACTGTGATATGAATCCTTGGTTACCTTTTGAGACCACAGCCTGTTGAGATACTCAAGCTACAAGGCATCTGCCATGGAGAGCTGCATGTAGGCAATAGAAGTAAGCAAACTGAGAGAAGTACGAGAAGTTGCTTATCAATTTGAAACTGAAGCCCCATGTGTCTTGAGACAGAGCTACAGGATATGGTGTTGCCCTGCTGGGTTTGTTGCCTTGGTTCAATCTTCCTTTACTGTATACACATTTCCTTTTTATTGGAATGAGAAGGGGTAGTCTGTGCTGCTGTGTGTCATTTTCTGATTTTACAGGATATGGCAATTAAGAGATTGTCTTGAGTGTCAGAAGAAACTTTGGACATTTGAACAGTGTATGAGTTGTTGCGGAGTATGAGGATCATTGAAGTTAGAATAAATTTATTTTTATCATGGGATTACCATGAGCCTATAGTGACCAGAATCAGAATATAGTAGATTGACTCAAAAAGCTCCCAGATAGTATGATGTCTTTAAGTACTCATCTCCCTCATGTGTGTGTGTGTGTGTGTGTGTGTGTGTGTGTTTTGGGAGAGGAGATTGAGTAGAAGCCATTCTAAATTCCTTATTGGGGGTGAGATTTGAGTGTCTATAAATTCTACCCATTTCCTGTTCTTCGTGTTACACTGTATTGTGGTTGAAACTGATCAGCCACGTTCCTTCTCATGCTGGCATGCCTTCACCATTGTAGGCTAAAACTTTAAATCAACTTAAGTTATATTAGAAGCAGTTACTGTTCAATGATAAGCTATTTTGCTAGCCAGATGTTTTGATATTTTTAATTTTGTTGTTTTTGAAGGTAAAGTTTCTCTGTGTAACCTTCCCTGTTTTCAAAATAGGAATTAGACCAGGCAGACTTCGAACTTAGAGATTTTCCTGGCTTTAGTGTTCTGAAGGCCAACATGCCTGGCTTTGGTTTTGTTTTTATATATTAGCTGATGGTCCTGGAATGTTGGCTTTTGTACAAGTCACACATATGCTGTTGTATTGATCTTTCTCCGCATCTTCAATTTTTAAATTTGACAGAGAGTATATTCTGGCTTTCAAGACAGCATATATTCATGACGTTAATAGTACTTGAAGCTGCTGAGTCATTGGATTGCAGATGTGTGACATTATTCCTACCTGTCATGTTTGTTTTGAATTTTTAAAAGTGAATATTAGTATCTTGCCTCTAAGTATAATTATGCATCTGATATATGCGTATTCCTCATAGTAGTCAGGGCATGACCTCAGAATTCCTGAAGTTGGGATAGTGGATAGTTACTTGCCACCTCGTAAGTACTGGCAGTTGATTCCAATTATTTGCAAGACTAGCAAGAGCACTTCACTGGTAAGCCATCCCTCCTGCCCTGTGTTGCTTATTTATGATCAACATTTATGTTGCTAATATTTCATCCATTTATTTATAACCGTGTAAACATGCATATCTTATTAGTAAGATCTTACTAATGTTTAAACTGGGGCAGTTAAGGTTTCAGGAAGATGAATACAGAAATGTATTCAACCTTAAATCTTTGCAGGAATTTCAGTAAAGACCTCTGAGTTCTTTCTATGTTGTTTGTTTAATTGATTTTTTCAGGGGTGTGAGGGTCTTAATATGTACCTCTGGATGTCCTGTACCTCATTACATGGATTAGGCTGGCATCTAACTCAATGAGATACATCTGCCTCTGGCTCCTGATTGCTGATATTAAAGGCATGAACAAGCCAAGCAGTGGTGGCGAACGCCTTTAATCCCAGCACCTGGGAGGCAGAGGCAGGCGGATTTCTGAGTTCGAGGTCAGTCTGGTCTACAGAGTGAGTTCCAGGACAGCCAGGGCTACACAGAGAAACCCTGTCTCGAAAAACCAAAAAAAAAAAAAAAAGGCATGAGCATACCCAGTTTACTCATATTTTTTGTTGTTCGTAATTATTCAAATCATTTCTCTGATATGTACTCACTACTGTTGTTGTTTTTTGCCTCTCTCTCTCTCTCTCTCTCTCTCTCTGTTAGTAGGCATTTCTCTCGCAAGACTATAACTTATTTAAAGGACACAGAAATACCAAAGGTCACCATCTTCTTCAATTTCTTTCTAAAATTACTTGGCAATTCCATTATAACATCCATTATGGAATAGGTGTTGGAAGTATCAGAATTATAAGAATATATTGTTGATGTAGTATATGTTTACAGTGCTGCCAGTAACAACCTTTTTGTTGTACACATGTTTGGGATATTTTAGGATACAATAACCTTTGATGATGTGCAAGTGGACTTCACTTTGGAAGAGTGGGCTTTGTTGGATCCTTCTCAGAAGAGTCTTTACAAAGATGTGATGCTGGAGACCTACTGGAACCTCACTGCTATAGGTATGACAGTACATATTCTTCTTTTACTTTTTAAAATAAGGGACAACTTTTTTTTGTTATTGGGTCTTTATTGTAGCTTCAATTGAGAATGAGGAAAAATGAGGTGAATAAATCAGGCATGGTTCTAAGGTTCAGTAAAGATACTAACTTAAATTTTGCCTAATTTCCAATAATATAGCATACATTTTCTGATACTATATTTTAGGTTACAATTTGGAAGACCATAATATTGAAGAACATTTTCAAAGTTCTAGAAGACATGGAAGGTAATTTTCATGTATAAGCTAATACAATTGTACCTTTGAAGAAATTTTTACTGTGTCATAGAAGTTTTTAAAAAAGCAACGTTTTAAAAAAGCAGTGCTTTAAGTTATGTTAATGATTATTAAATTTTCACAAACTATGTGTATTAGTCAGGATTTTACTGCTGTGGATAGACACTATGACCAAAGCAACTCTTATAACAACAACATTTAATTGGGGCTGGCTTACAAGTTCAGAGGTTCAGTCCAGATTGGAGCATGGCAGTGTCCAGGCAGGCATGGTGCAGGCAGACCTGAGAGTTCCACATCTTCATCAGATGGCTGCTAACAGAATACTGACTTCCAGGCAGCTAGGATGAGGGTCTTAAAGCCCACAGCCACAGTGACACACCTACTCCAACAAGACTCCACCTCCGAATAGTGCCACTCCCTAGGCCAAGCATATTCAAACCACAAGCTCATGTATCCCAATGTCAGGTATCTGATTTGTGTTTGCACATCATTCCTCTAAGAAAGAATTCAAGCAAACTATGCCTTAGCAGACATCACTGTTTGAATCATAGCCCCATTAGATCTATGCTGCAAAACTGCCAATTTGTTTGGTCTTATAATACTCAGATATTGTAATTGAATAGGTAATAAGTATATATCCAAAACCTTCTAATAATCAAAAAGTCCATATTAAAGCCGGTATTACTCTTATGCCTGGAGTAATGTTACAAAGTTGAGTGAGACAGGCAGTTTATGAGAGTCAAGAATGTTGTTGTGGAGAAAATTTAATCCCTATACTACATGACTATGGGGAACAAAAAGGCAAAACTGTGGGAATGCAATGTGGAAACCTTTCATTTGTTATTCTTTCAATAAATATATCATGTGTCACAGTGGATACAAGCCATGTGGGCATAGAGATATTAAAAGAAGTAATGTACTTCTCTCTCCAAAAATAATTAGAAGATATCTAGTGGTGTAAGAGTCTGTGGTTGGCCAAAGAACAATACCCCAGACTCATAATATGCAAAATCAGAGTGTTTATTCTTCAAAAATCTAGCATGAAGGGGTCTACCATTCATCAGGATGGAAGACAGAGATGTGAGTTTCACAGGCTTAATTTAAAGGCAATTTGGGAGATTTCAGGGAGGAGTAGGTGACATTTATCCTGATTGGTTGTCTGTATTTCCAGGGGTATGCATGTCTCTGTGACTGGCTAGGGCTCCGGGGACTTTCCAGGGGGAACCTAGGAACTGTTGCTGATTCACATGACTATTTGTTTTTGCCTCCAGCCAGATGATGAGGTAGCTCCTTATTGCCAATGGAAGCTACGGTTTTTTCAGTAACTGACTTGCCTAGATTTGTCCAGTTTGGGGAGCAGAAACTTAGGCCTGGTCTTGTAAACTGTTGGTTTGGAGCCTGTCATGGAGTTTGCCTGACTTAGTCCTCTTAGAAGTCCCCACTTTGAGTAGATTTTCTTAATGTGATTCTGATTTACAATTAATTAGTTTCCAAGTTCATTGGAAATACAATCACAAACTCACACTGCAGAAGATCCCTGTAAGCACTAGAAATGTGGACATTCTTCTGTCTGTCCTAGTTCACTTTGCAAATATAGTATGACTCACATTATAGGAAACTTTATGAATGTAATCAGTGTGGTAAGATTCTGAGTTCTTACTGTTCTCTTCAAATTTGTGAAAACCATCATAGAGAAAAAAGATGCTATAAATGTAAGCCATGTAATAAATGCTCTTACTATCATAGGTATCTTCAAAGATGCAGAACAACCCATAATGAAGAGATACATTAGACAAAGTGATAAAATGTTAAGGTCTGATTCTTCTTTACAATTAGACCAGATTGTAAAATTAATTCATTCAGATAAAAAGATTAATTGGTATAATGAATGTGGTAAAGGTTTCACATATGCCGATTATCTTTGCAGACCTGAAAGAAGTCTTACTGGAGAGAAACCCTATGAAGACATTAAATATGGTGAAGCCTTTGCACATTACAGTAGTCTCCAAATACGTAAAAGAATTCCTACTGGAGAGAAACTCTATGAATGTAATCCATGTGGTAAAGCCTTTGCATATCACTACCATCTTCGAATACATAAAGGAATACATACTGCAGGGAAACTCTACAAATGTATTCAATGTGGTAAAGCTTTTTCAGAACCTAATACTCTCCAAAGACATAAAAGAACCCATTCAGAAGAGGAAGCCTATGAGTGTCATCAATGTGGTAAAGCCTTTGCACATCATCATATTCTTCAAAATCATGAAAAAACTCATATTGGAGAGAAAACTTACAAATGTAAGGAATGTGATAAAGCCTTTTCACAACACCGTTATATGCAAATACATAAAAGAATACACACTGGAGAGAAACCTTATGAATGTAATCAGTGTGATAAAGCCTTTGTATGTCTCAGCAGTCTCCGAGTACATGAAAGAACACATACTAGAAAGAAACTCTACAAATGTAATCAATGTGGTAAAGACTTTGCAAGTCAGAGTGATGTTAAAAGACATAAAAGAACACATACTGGAGAGAAACCCTACAAATGTAATCAATGTGGTAAAGACTTTGCAAGTCAGAGTCACCTTAAAAGACATAAAAGAACACACACTGGAGAGAAGCCCTATGAATGTAATCAATGTGGTAAAGCATTTTCAGACCACCATGCTCTCCGAATACATGAAAGAACACATACTGGAGAGAAACCCTTTGAATGTAACCAGTGTGGTAAAACTTTTAAACTACACAGTCAACTCCGAATACATAAAAGAACACACACTGGAGAAAAACCCCATGAATGTAATCAATGTGGTAAAACCTTTGCATGTCCCAGTAGTTTCCAAAAACATAAAAGAATACATACTGGAGAGAAACCCTATGAATGCAATCAGTGTGTTAAAGCCTTTGCATATCACAGTAGTCTCCGAATACATGAAAGAACACATACTGGAGAAAAACCCTTCAGATGTAATCAATGTGGTAAAATCTTTTCACAGCCCAATAGTCTCCGAATACATAAAAGAACACATACTGGGGAGAAACCCTATGAATGTAATAAATGTGGTAAAGCCTTTCCATATGACAGTAGTCTCCGAGTGCATAAAAGAACACATACCGGAGTGAAGCCTTATGAATGTAACCAATGTGGCAAAGCCTTTGGATATCACAGTCATCTTCAGAGACATGAAAGAACACATGCTGGAGAGAAACCTTGTTAACATAAGCAATGTGGTAAAGCCTTTGTATGTCACAGTAATCTTCAAAGGCATAAATGAATTCATACTGGATAGAAACCTCAAAAATGTATTTAATATGGTGAAGGTTTTGCATGATTTTAGAGTCTTCATCATCATGAAAGTACACATACTGGAGAGAAATTCTTTGAATGTAGACAATGTGGTAAAGTCTTTGTGTTATGGGGCCCACTTAGATCCAACACAACTGAAAAATCAGGTTAATGCTGATGACAGTTTATTATAATCAAGCCATTACTGATCAATCAGGGCCACAGAACATACTCAGGAGCTAAACTTTAACCCTGAGCCAGAATGGTACCAGACTTTAAAGCTTGAAAACCACAAACATTTGTGCCAAGCTACAGCAATGATTTTTCACCAATCAGATTTAGGGCTAGAGTATTCCTCATGTAGTTGATCTTTGTCAACTGATGCAGAATGTAAGTTTTTCAGTCTAAAAATTATATCCATTTTCTCTTTGTGGTTAGGAACAGGCTTTGTGTTTTGGGGAACAAAAGATGCATAACAAAAGCTGTTGTTAAGAACAGTCAATATGTTTTGGAAAATAAGGACCATGGTTAGGAACAGTCATGATGTTTGGGGGAACAAAGATGAATAATGGAAGCTTCTCAGTGATTAGGAAGTCTCCAGCACCCTTATGTTTTGGGAATGTGAATTTAGTTTCACTATATGATTAAATGAAATCTGATAACAAAATGGCTGTACTTAGGACAATTTTTTTATACTTGTTCACAGCATTTGCATATTATAGTCATATTTGAATACATAAAAGAGAGAAACTCTATAAATGGAGTTCAGTATTAGGAAGCCTTTTCTCAGAACAGTTATTCTCAAATATATAAAAGATCGTATCCTGGTGAGAAACCCTACAAATGTATTCAAGATGATAAAACCTTTTCATAACACAGTTATTTACTATTAGATAAAAGAACACGTACTGGAGAGAAACCCTATGAATGTAAGCAATGTGATAAAGCCTGTACATGTAGCAGTAGTTCATGTAGCAGAAATCATGAGAAAAAGCCATACTGCAAAGAAACCCTTTAAATGTAGTCAGTGTGGTATAGCTTTGCATTTCATGGTATCAACATTTATTCAATATCTAAACTCTTAGTGTGTAATCAATCTGTTAAAGGATTCACACATCATAGTGTTTAGAGACCTGAAAGAATTCATGCTGTAGGGGATCTCTAAGGATTTTATAAGAACTTTAGCCAACATACTTCAATTGCACAAGATTCTGGAGAAAACATCTGACAAATATCAACAATTTAAGCATTATGATGTTTCTCTTTATTTTGTTTGTAGTTGCAAATTCATATGCACAATAGCAGTATGAATCTAAATGACAAGATAGCCCTTTTAGATTTCACAATTCTCTTCAATTACATGAAATAACTCATCCAGATGTAAAAGTTTATGAGTGTGTATTAGTGCCTTTTCTGTTGCTGTAATAAAACATAATGCCAAGGGCAACTTATAAAATAGTTTACTTTGACTTATGGTTCCAGAGGACTATGGGATCACCATGAACGTGGCAGTACAACAAGTGTCACACATGACAGCTAAAAGAGGAGACTTATACCTCACATCCTTAATATGCAGCATGAGTTAGAGTCAGACCTAGAAATAGTGTGCAGCTCTAAACTCTCAAGCTGACCACAAGTGATATATTTCCTTCATCAGGGCAGCATCTTAAGTCTTCCCCCCAAAATAATACCAACTGAGCAGTATTGATTTCTTTAATTTCACGCCTATGCGCTTGTGTTCTGATACCATTCATGATGAAGAAAAACTAGGTAACCTTTTAGGTGCCTTAACATCCGAGTTAAAGGAATGAATGCTTACATAAAAAACATTCATGAATAAAAATTATTTGTTTAAAATTTTCATTTCATTTTAATTATGTGATCTCTCCTCTCTCTCCCTCCCTCCCTCCCTCCCTCCCTCCCTCCCTCCCTCCCTCCCTCCCTTCTCCCCCTCTTTCTTTCTCTCTGTGTTTGTGTGCGTGTGTCTTGATTCCCTGGGAATCAAGCAGACATTACAGGGATTTGTCAAAAACATGACCTTAACTGCTTGGCTACGTCTTTAACTGTAAATATTTTAAAGACTTTATAAATCACTGTGATGCTGGGAAATAAGAAAGAACTCATACAAGAGAAATATACTTTTCAAGAAAGGGTGTCTGTGAAAGGATGGTGGGTTGTTGTTCCTCATTTTGTTTTTCATGTTTTCACAAATTCTTTTGCGGTGATGTTTGGCTTGGATGCCAGTAATTAGTCAAGGTTGTATTTGAACTCTTGACTTTCATGTACCCACCTTCTGGGTACAAGTCCAAGAGTAGTAGATGTATCCCCAGTGTGTCCTGTTTTGTCAACTCTTTTTAAAAAATGATGTTGGGATTGAAATGTTTAATAGAAGAGAATATAAGAAACACTAAAGCCTCATATGTGTATCCAAAATAGCATTTTCATCTATGTGTTAGAGATGTAGTGAAGGAGGATAATCAGCAATCAACTGTATATCTCACAATGTAGTTTAATGTGCTGTGGATATGTATATGTTACTTGAAATCTATGCTTCCTGTTCCCAGTAGTTACCATTTGGCACTTCATTTTGAAGTACCACCTTCTCATCGAATTATCTAGAGATCCTGTATAATTCAACAGCCATGAGATTTTTTAAAAAATCAATCTCCCTCTCCCTCTCCCTCTTTCTTTCTCTCTCTCTCTCTCATTGTGTGTGTCTGTGTAAAATGCAATTATGGATTTTTGGGCCATGACAGATAGGTGAAGAGTACAAGACAACTTTGTGGTGTCTAGTCTACTTTGGCCATCAGGATCAGGATGCCAACTTTGAACACAACAGATTTCCCACTGAGCCATCTCACTGATGTTCAAGTAAGATTACTTGAAACAATATATCAGTAAAATATTGTCTTCTTTTTCAGATAATAAGCATATTGTCATTTAAGGATGGAGGACAACAGGAAAAAATGAATAATAAATCCTATTTGCAAATGAAAATGATATACTGCTCTTTTTTGGGGAATGTGTTCATTTATTCTGAGTAGTAAACACTTGTGCATAACATTTTCTCAGGACTACAAGTGAATGCTAGAGAATGGTCTCAGTGGGTAAAGTTGCTTGCTGCTAAAGCTAATGGCCTGAATTTAATGTTTGGGAGACTCATAGTAGTCCTACAAATTGTTCTCTTATTTCTATACTTGGGCTGTAGCATATGTATACCCACATGCCAGCTCATACATAAATGATTTTTAAACCCAAACAACTCCCTGGATTTTGTCTCTAGAACTCACATAGGTGAAGTAGATAGTAGACACCAATAAGTTTTCTCCCTGCCACATAAGCACCATGAGGCAAGTGTATGCACACAAGCACATTTCAAACATTTTTAAATGGATGAAATTAACAATGCAAAGAAAATAACCCAATTATTCAAAACGTGAAATGACTTGCCAGTTTAAATGATTACTGTAGAATTTCAAGAAATATTACTGTTCATCCAATCAATGATGATTTCTTTTCAAATCTTATTTTATCCTTTATTCTCTAGTTCAAAGATATGTCATTTTTAAAATTATGAGCTAGTCTTAGAGGTGCATCCCTGTAATCCCAGCTCCTGGGAGACAGTGGCAGGCCAATTTCTCTGAATTTGAGGCTACATTGGTTTACATAGTTCTAGGACAGCCATAGCAATGTAGAGACGTCCTGCCTCAAAAAATTCCAAATGGAATGAGTATATCTTGAATTAATGGGAATTATCCTAATATAATCTGACTGGTTTTAATATACTTTTTGTTATTTTTACTCACCTTAGGAGAATTATGCTAACAATGAAGATTAGCATTGTGGAGAGTTTTCACAGAAGAAATGCAGTGAACCCTTCAGCAAGCATTTAGAAGGAACTTTCTCACTGTCAAATGATAGGAGATAGAAGAATAATGGAACATCCACATTCTTTCTCTTATGTACTGTATTGAAGCATCTCCTGTCAGTAAACATCTGATGCCCTATTAGTTGAGGCAGGAAAAAGAAGGTGGGACATCTGATAGAGATGGGAACTCTACATGTTAGGCATATGTGGGAGATTCCACCTGGGCTTGGAGGAAACAGACACATGAAACTGAGGAGAGGTAGCTACCCATGTGTCAAACCGACTACAATAAAGAGGTTGTATAAGTTATAAGATAATTAGGGAATGAGCCAAAGCTTGTGGCCTAGACATTTATTCTGGGAACAAAGAGGCTGCCTAATATGGGGCTGAGAATCCGAAGTTAAGATCCTAGCTTAGAGTCTGAGAACTCCTGGGTGGTTTTAGCTAAAGAGTAGGAAACTCCAGAGGCTGTGAGGAAGAGGGCTTTAAAAACAAACAAACAAACAAACAAACAAACAAACAAACAAACAAGCAATTCTTCGTAGAAAAGCTGGCTCTTCTCCTGGCTCCTCAATTCAATTCCTAGTCACAATTCTTTTAGCTAGAGGCCCAGGAGCTAACTCAGCTGGCTGCCTGCAGTCTCTCAGCCGGAGCTTTAGTGTACTTCCCAGGCTGGGCAGAGGGACTGAATAGTCTGGGTTCCTGAAAAGCCAAAGGCTGCCTGTGGGAAAAGCCTGCAATGGCCTGGAACCTCTCCCTAAGGCCTGGAGCCACCTTCCAAGAGTGGGTGGAAGTCAAAGGGCAAACAGCTGCTCCAGGCCATAAAACTAGCAAGGGCTGCCTACTAGACCAATCCGAGGGGGCAGAGCTAGCCACCCTAGACACGTGCCTGCCTGAGGAATCAGTAAATACACACAAGGACAAAAGGAACATTTCCCAGCCTGTGGCATGACTGAGGAGGCCCAAACTTCTGAATAGAGAAGCAAGCCGTGCCTCAATTTAGATTTTAGGCACAACTTTTTAAACTAGCTGCCCCTGAGCTAAGTCAGCTGGTAGCCTGTAGTCTCTCTCAGGCCATAGGTATAAGTTTGAAAACAGTAAAGTAGATAGAAATATTTAGTTGAAAGTAATCAAAATATTTCAAGAGAGATACATAATATTAAAAAGATTTCCCCAGAAAAAAGATTTTAGAGAAAATTCAATACACAAAAAGACACTAAGTTTAGAAAATAATGAGAGAAATAAATGCCCATAGAAATAAAGTCTCCAAAGAAATGAAAGAGAATGAAAAAATGTCCATAATAAAGAGAGAGATAGAAAAATAAAGTTTCCAAAGGATTGAGAGATTTAAAAGGGAACTATTTTTCATATTAAAAATGGAAAACAGAGTAGAAGAAGGCACTTGGGCTCCATATAGTTTTGTTTTGACTGTCCACATAAAAATAATATGTTCAGTAATGATTACAACTTTATATGTCCTTTTAAAAAGAGATCAGAATAAAGGAAACTTAGAAAAGGAAAAGACTAAAATATCAAATGCTAGCTTATAGGCCATAGAACAGAGCTTAGAGGATTTGTTAAATAAGAATAAAAAATTTTCAAAAGAATCCACTCTTGAACCTACAACCACAGCAGAAAATATAGTTCTAGATGAAGAAAATCCCACAAAGACCGGAGGAATTAAAATGGCAGCCCATAAAGATGCAACACTCTGAGTTAAGAATCCAGATTCTACTCAATGATGCTATCTTAGAGCAGTGTTATACAATAGACTATATGTTTCATTTTTCAGACTTTGCAAAATTAAGATATGCCAATGAACAAACTGCTTTAAGTTTTGAAAAGGCTGAGTTTGAGACTGCTCATTTACTAGAGCTGATGACAGTCTTGGAAATGTCTTTGATGATTAAAGCTGACAATACTCCAGCACATGTGTCCAATAAGATGCAACAGTTTTTTAGACCTTATGGTATAAGACATGTTGATGGCATATTGTGCAATCCTACTGGACAAGCAAGCAATTATAGAGAAATCTAATGGACTTCAATGGAAATACTCACAGAATAGAAAGAGGCTAAGGAATCTCCCAGAGATGGAGTAAATAATGCTTTATTGACTTTAAATTTTTTAAGTGCCAATGAGACAGATAGTGCAGCTGTAATGATAACCTCAGAATGAAAGGCAGGAACTGTGTTGCATTGGAGAGGTTTTGTATTTGCTTACACAGGAGACAAAAAACAAGATTTTTTTCAAGATTAATAAAAATCAGATTTGACATTCCAGGTCGTATGCTCTTTCCTTGTCCTGGCAATTACTTCGAGCTGTCAATGGCAGTGCCTCTGAGCCACCTCTTGGAGGTCTCCAATTGGACTTTATAACTCCTCAGTTACAACTCTGTTATCTGGGTAACCTGTCTGCCTGTAGGAATAAGGATATTCTAAAGAGATGTTTATAGCTCTCCCTTTGGCTAATATCTAGTAAAACAGTAGATCCCATAAAATTAAGATTTCCTCTGGATCTCATTCTGGGAGAAGACTGATTCATCCAGATAATAACTTATCTGCTGAGTAAACATTTACCTCATTATCTGAATACTTTGCAGGAGAAAAAGCTGAGAATCAGGGAAGGATTTATAGATGTGAAAGAAATTATATACCTTAGTTACATTACTTAGTTGTGTATATCTCTTGGCTTTTATCTAAACCGTTTAGGACCCCAAGGATAGATTAGTTACCTCATACCTTTATCCATGTTACAAATTAGTCACACTGAATAAATATGTTAATATGTTTTCAATTTTCATTAATAATTTGCTTTTTTCTTTTCTATTGTTTTCTTTTTTATTTTAAAGAATAGTCTCTCTAAGAATCTCTGGGTGGCAAGGCACTCAGTATATAGACTAGGCTGTTCATGCAGATCAGAGAAATCTGCCCACTTTTCCTTCAGAGTGCCTGAATTATAGGTGGGTATGTCACAACTAGGTAATTCAGTTCTTTTAATTGGTTTATTGAGGATGTGTGACTGAGCCTGGCTAGTTAGGGTAACTAGGACAGAGGCTCTGGTCCTAACTATAGTTACAGAAGAAGACTCCCATCAAGTACAGAGTTCCTGCCTTAAAATTTGCTGTCTTCCAGCTGTGGACAATATATTTTGTTTTAATCATTGAGTCTGTTATGACTCATCTAAGAACTAGGGCAGAATCTGTTCTTATTCTACAGATGCCAAATCCCAGGCTCACAGAGTTAAGTGGTTTTTCAACATTCTTCCATGTAATTGCTCATCTTACTCATACCACTATTTTAGTGACTCACTAAATGAAGTTGAAGCCATCTAATCCAGATATGGTGGCACAGGCCTGTAATCATGGTGCTTAAAAAGCAGAGTCAGGAGATTCAAGATTTCAAAGTCATCTAAGGTAAATATGGTCAATGGAGTGTGGTTGGAGGCCCATGAAACAAAGGGAGACTGTAATGGGCTCAAGTCAATGTCCATTATCATCCTTGCAACTCCAGAACTTCTGGGCCATGGCACCAGCAAGTGTTAGGTAAGGTACTTACCACCCCAAGTTTTCTATTATTGATAATGTTTGCTGTCTATGGCAGCCTAAGTCACTTTGAGGACACATCTGTTGTTTATTAAATGATGGAATTTTCTTGTAAGTAGAATAATCAGCCTTAGTCAGGGATGAGCTTCCTAACTGCATATCCAGTTCCAAGTGTTCATCTTTAAAACCATATACACACAACCAACAGAAATGGACTCATCAGTTTTTATCCCTATATTTGTGGATGCTTATTCATTCATACCTACGGAAGAAATTGGAAAGGAAGAATTTAGGAAGAGATAGAGAAAAGACAAAGAAGTGGGAAAGTGATGTAATATATTTTAATATTTATAAAAGTAAATTTTAAATAGAAAGCGTACAGACAGCATAGTAGTTCAGAGAACTGGATGTGGTTACAAAGGACAGTTTTGATTCCCAGAAACCCCCGATGGCTAACCTTCTGTAACTCTAGTCCTGAGGGATCTGATGCCCCCTCCTGGCCCCTGCCAGTACTGCAAACACATGCAGGCAAAAACCCATAAACATAAAATAAAAATGAATCTTAAACTAAATTCTCTACAGTGATGTCATAACCCTGACACAGACAGCAGTCGGGGCGATTTAAAATGAAATCCTTTCATTCCTGCATAGAAGCACCTATGGCCTTCCTCTGAGCCAGCCTTCTCAGAGGCAAAAGCATCCTTATTCAGAGGTTAGAATACTTCAGTATATTGTTCATCTAAGATGTACAATCACAGTACTGTGAGAACACTTTGCTTTGATGCTTTCTGTCCTTGTTTCTTTTTTCCAAGTGATTTCACATTTGTTTCTGTTTAGAGCAACAATTTCTGTACCTCAGCTTTTTCTCATGATATTTGATTAAGACTTGCTTTGAATACCTACCGTGTCTCTGCTGTCCAGGGCTGAGAAGACAGTTCTGCAGCTCCTAGTCTGTACCTTGCTTGGTCAGTGAAGAGGAAAAACATACCAATGAATGAGTGTCCTCCAAATTCTCTGGCTTTTATTGGGGCTTACAAATGAAGAGTGGTCCTTCGTGGATGTAATTCTATGACCAACTTAGAAGCTTAGTTACAGAACAAAAAGGGATGGAGAAGTAGGGTAAAGGAATTCCTGCTTTGACAGTAGTTGACATTGGGAAGGAGTGTTGAGATAATCAATTGTAGATGATCGATAAATGTCCTCATTCACCATTGCTTGGGTCCACAGACCAGGCAATCAATTGTTGTGAAACCAAATTACTGTAATTACACTAGTTCAACCAAAAAAGAAGATTTTGAGTAAAATGGTGTGGTCCTGCCTAACATGACTTTTATATTCAAGGACTGAGATGTTCAGCATGAGAGAAAAGATGTGAGTCATACACAGTGTGCTGTTTTACAAATCCTTAGGCTCTGGAACACATGGCCATGCAGCCTGGTTCAATTTTATTTTACATTAATTTATTTATTAACTTTATATCATGATAACTGTTCCATATTCTCCAGGTGCCTTCCAAGAAGGACATCTGCTGCATATGTGTGGGGGCCTAGGTCCAGCCTGTGTATGCTCTTTGATTGGTGGTTCAGTTTCTGAGAGCTCCAAAGAGTCCAGGTGACTTGACTCTGTTGGTCTAACTGTGGAGTTCCTAGCCGCTCGAGGTCCCTCAGTCCTTCTCCAAACTCTTCAATAAGACTTTCAAGCTCTATCCAATGTTTTGCTGTGAGTCTCTTCAACTGTTTCAGTCAGCTACTAGGTACAGGCTCTGAGAGGACAGTCATGGTAGGCTCCTGTCTGTAAGCACAACATAATATCATTAATAGTGTCAGGGATTTCTACTTGCCTATGGATGGGTCTGAAGTTGTTATGTAATTGTTTGGCCATTCTCTCCATCTCTGTTCCATCTTTTCCCTGTATTTCTTATAGACAGGACAAACTTTGTGTCAAAAGGTTTGTGGGTGATTTGGTCTCCTTATCTTTCCACTGTGTTTTAGAAGAGGAAGAAGAGCTCTGGAATACTGGAAGAGTTTCTACAAAACTATACGTTGCCCAGACTAGGGCCCTGTCTGTCTCTAGGGTGGAAGGGCAGAGGTGGGAGTGCCTGTGCTGTTTGAGTAATTTGACCTCTAATTAGCTGGTAGGGGAGGTGTTTTTGTCCTGAGGCCAATCTAGGTTTGGGTTAGGGTGATCCTAGCTAATGATGAAATCTAGGAAGACCTAGAAATCAGGAGCACCAGTGAAAGGCAGCCTGTGTGTTCTTTCCAGGATTTTTCTCTGCTGAAGCTGGAGGAAGTTATGAGGAAGACCACAAAATATATCATGATGAGTGTGAGGGCCACTGTCCCCAGACCAGGTCGAGAAGATTGACTGAGGTAGCAGAATCTGATCTGCTGGGACTGAGATGGACTGTGAGCCAGATTATAATTCTCTTAGTACATGTGGTGACCTGGACAGAGGCCTTAGGCCTCTGACTCTTCCTGAGTCTGGATTACCTAGGGAGAGAAAGGCTTTGAAGTCCTGGCCATGGGACACCATGGTTCTAATAATATCATCTCAGGCACTGCTTTTGATGTCCAGTGGGAAGACAGTTTGAAAAACTGAAGGTCTGGTTCCTAGGAGTTTTAAACATCTCATTCCACATTCAGCTTTGTGTGATAACTTTTATGAGTAGTAGAAAAGCTGGCAAAAACAAAGAGAGAAAGAAAGAAAGAACAAAAGAAAAGAAGGTAATAAGGTTCATCCTTCAGCAATATTTGATTAGAATGGCTTAATTGAGGGTATATTCAATTATAGAGTAAAAAAAAATGAGGTTTCTGAATTGAAGAGGTTTTGGTTTGTTTTGTTTTTTCTTGTTTCTTTAAGTTATGCATGATGATATGCAGGTGGATAGAACAGGTTATAAATCTTACACTGGAGGAGGCTGGATTCCCAAGAGCTCTAACATGCCCAGGAGTATAGGATGCTACAGGAGCATGGTGACCCCATGGCCTGGGGTCAGTATTTCTATTTTGGTCAAGCTTCAAGAATAGCATATGTAGCTTGATCATACTAGTCCTTTTTGTCCTGGGAATGCTTTTATTCCTGCCCATCCTGTTAAAGCTTATCTTTAACAACATCAACATGTTGGCAGCCAAAGTATATGGCTTGAACCTGAAAATGAACCCCCAGAGAGAGTTATTAAATTAACAGGGTGGTAAGTCAAGGACAGGTAAGATTCTGCACAGAGCCTTACCAACCTAAAGCAGAAGTGAAATGCTTTGGATATTGCATATTCCATTATGGGTAAGGAAGGCATTCTTGGCAGAACAACCTAAGAGAGGCTCAGTCTTGTTTATGAAATAAAAAAGGGGTAGAGGCAGAGAGCCTTTGGGGCTGCTTGGCAAGAATCTGACATGGGCCAAGGGCAAGGGAGTAGGTTTTAGGTAGGAGTTTGACATTAGGCTAGAACAAAGAAGTAATTTCAGGCAGGAATCTAAATTTTAGGCTAGAACAAGGAAGTAGGCTTCAGACATGAAAATGACTTTGGGCTAGGACAGGGAAGTTGGCTCAGATATTTTGTTCATCCTGATAAGCCCTTAAAAACAATGATTATGGAGTGTTCATGGAATTTTGTTTATTACCTTGCTTGTTTTTTGACTATTTGTGTTTATTGTCTTGCTTGTTCCTTGACTATTTGCATCTATTGTATTGCTAGACCTTCAACCTAGAACTGACTTTAATACATGCATGTAGTTAAAATGGTATAAAAGCAAAAAGGGGAAGGGGGAATGGGATAGGGGGCTCTAGGGAGGGGAACTGGCAAAAGGGATAACACCTGAAATGTAAATAAATAAAATATCCAATAAAATTTTTTTAAAAAATTAAAGACTTTTTAGAATTTAACAAAAATGAAGATACACCATACCAAAACTTATGGGACACAATGAAAGCAGTGCTAAGTGGAAATCTCATAGCCCTGAGTGCCTTTAAAAAAACATTGGGGAGATCACACACTAAACTTTAAAACAAAACAAGCAAATATACCCAAGAGAAGTAGACAGCAGGAAATAATCAAACTCAAGGCTAAAATTAACAAAATGGAAACAAAGAGACCTATACAAAGAATCAACAAAACTAGGAGCTGGTTCTTTGAGAAAATCAACAAGACAGAGAAACCCTTAGCCAAAATAAATAGAGGACACAGAGATAGTATCCAAATTAGCAAAATCAGAAAGGAAAAGGGAGACATAACAACAGAAACTGAGGCAGTTCAAAAAAAATCATCAGATCCTACTACAAAAACCTATACTCAACAAAACTGGAAAATATAAATGAAATGGCTGATTTTGTCAATAGATACCAGGCACCAAAGCTCTAGCCAGAGCAATTAGACAGCAAAAGGAAGTCAAAGTGATACAAATTGGAAAGGAAGAAGTCAAGATATCACTGTTTGTGGATGACATGAGAGCATACATAAGGAGTCCCAAAAATTCTACCAGAGAACTCCTAGAGCTGATAAACAACTTCAGCAAAGTGGCTGGAGACAAAATTAACTCAAACAAATCAGTAGCCTTCTTCTACTCAAAGAATAAATTGGTAGAGAAAAAAATTATGAAACAACACCCTTCACAATTGTCACAAATAATGTAAAATATCTTGGTGTAACTCTAAACAAGCACATGAAAATCTGTATGATAAGAATTTCAAGTCTCTGAAGAAAGAAATCAAAGAAGACCTCAGAAGATGGAAAGATCTTCCATGCTCATAGGTTGGCAGGATTAACATAGTAACAATGACTATCTTATCAAAAGCAGTGTACAGATTCAATGCAATCCCCATCAAAATTCCAACTCAATTTTTCGCAGAAGTAGAAAGAGCAAGTTTCAGATTCATCTGGAATACCAAAAAACCCAGGATATGGGAAACTATTCTCTACAATAAAAGAACTTCTGAGAGAATCACTATCCCTGACCTCAAGCTGTACTACTGTGGGGCAGTGGGCTATGAGAAAGCCAGAAAGCTTGGTAGAAATCTTTGAAGCCCGGAAACCTCGGCCTGAAAAGGGTCACAGGACGGAAGGTTGCTTCAGATTTCCCACGCCAGTGGCCCTCTTAGCTTCCGCTTCCCATAAAGAGACCCATGACCCTTATCACGTAGGATAGCACCTCCATGCAAAAAAGGCATCCTCAAACACCCAAGCCAAACCAATAGGGGCTACCTGTTCTTTCCCCGAAACTGTATATATATAATTCC
>NW_021620131.1:460355-483902 GCF_004785775.1 Grammomys surdaster | reverse complement strand
GAGCTCAAATTAAACTACTACTGCTGTGCGGTGCAAGGTCTCCTGCTGTCGGAGTGCTTTCACGATCCCTCGCCAGTTGCCAGTCGCGCACTTCAAAGGACAACACTCTCCCCTCTCCTCAGCGGGAAGAGAGAGCTGAACTGAAGGGGCTGAAAACACTTTTCTTCCGTGGGCTCTCACGAGCGGCCCCCGGAAGAAGAGAACTAAAAGAGCTGACAACACTTTCTCGCTTTTGGGGACTGGGACGGAGGTCCCGCTCCGGTTTTCAGGCGATCAGAGGCCGCTGTGGAGCGAGCCCCGCCCCGTCGGCTGCTGAAGGCCCTGGGCCAGCTCGGCTGGCTCCTTCCACGCCCCCGACCCTGGAGTCTGCTCGCCCACCCCCCGCTGGCCCGGCTAGGAGCTGACCCCGATATCCTGCGGCGTTCCGTCAGCCCGCGATCCCTAGGCGCGAGCACTGCATGACATACTACAAAGCAATAGTGACAAAAACCACATGGTATTGGTACAGAGAATGATAGGTAGATCAATGGAATAGAATTGAAGACCCAGAATTAAATCCACACACCTATGGTCACCTGATCTTTGACAAAGAAGCCAAAACCAGTGGAAAAATGAAAGCATATACAACAAATGGTGCTGGCTCAAGTGTTTCTCAGAATGTAGAAGAATGCAAATTGATCCATTCTTATCTCCTTGTACAAAGCTCAAGTGTAAGTGGATCAAAAACCTGCACATAAAACCAGATACACTAAATCTTATAGGAGAGAAAGTAGGAAAGAGCCTTGAACACATTGGCACAGGGGAAAGTTTCCTGAACAGAGCAGCAATGGCTCAGGTTCTAAGATCAACTATAGACAATTGGGATCTCATAAAATTGAAAAGTTTCTGTAAGTAATAGGACATTGTTATCAGGACAAAACGGCAACCTACAGATTGGGAAAAGATCTTTACCAAACCTAAATCTGATAGGAGGCTCATATCCAAAATATAGGAAGAATTCAAGATGTTAGACTCCAGAGAACAAAATAATCCTATTAAAAAGTGGAATACAGAGCTATACTAAGAATTTTCAACTGAGGAATCTTGATGTCTGAGAAGAACCTAAAGAAATGCTCAACATCCTTAGTCATCAGGGAAATGCAAATCAAAAAGGCTCTGAGATTCCATTTCACACCAATCGGAATGATTAAGCTAAAAAATTCAGGTGATTGCAGATGCTGTCAAGGATGTGAAGAAAGATGAACACTCCTCCATTGTTGGTGCAATTTCAAGCTGGTAAAACAACTTTGGAAAACAATCTGGTGGCTCCTCAGAAAACTGTAAATTGTTCTACCTGAAGATCCAGCTATATCAGTCCTAGCCATATACCCAAAAGTTGCTCCAACATATAACAAGGACACATGTTCCACTATGTTTAGAGCAGCCTTATTTATAATAGCTAGAAGCTGGAAACAACCCAGATGCCCTTCAACAGAAGAATGGATACAGAAAATGTGGTACATTTACACAATGGGGTACTACTCACCTATTAAAAACCACGACTTCATGAAATTCACAGGCTAATGATTATGGAACTAGAAAATATCATCCTAAGTGAAGTAACCCAGAAACAAAAGAACACACATGGTATGTACTTGCCGATAAGTGGATATTAGCCCCAAGCCTCAGAATACTCAAGAAACAACCCACAAACCATATAAAGCTTAAAAGAAGCAAGACCAAAGTGTGGATGATTCAATCCTATTTAGAAGGGGAAACAAAGTAATCAACAGAGGTAGAAAGAAGATGGGACCAGGGAAGGAGAGGTTGGGGGAAGGGGTGCAGGATCTGGCATGGGAAGGGACAGAATTGAAGTGCAGAGGGTCAGGAAATTGAATAGAAATATTTAGCATTAGGGGATGGGGATCTGCAGTTGCCACTAGAAAGTCCCAGATTCAAGGGAAGTGAGAGGCTCCCAGGACCCAAAGGGGATGATATTAATAAAAAAAAAAATCCCAACAAAGGAGAGATACAACCTGTAGAGACCACCTCCAGTAGATTGGCATGTCCCTCAGTTGAGGGATGGGACTACCCACCCATTTCAAAATTTTTAACCCTCAATTGTTCCTGTCCAAAGGAAAGACAGAGACAAAAAATGGAGCAGAGGCTGAATGAAAAGCCATCTAGGGCCAACCTAAGGATCCACCCCATCTGTAGACACCTAGCCTGAGACACAGTTGCTGATTGCAAGAAGCACTTGCTGACAGGAGCCTGGTATGGCTTTCCCCTGAGATGTTCTGGCAGCATCTGATTGATACAGATGCTAATACTTCCAGCCAACCATCAAACTGAACCCAGGAACCCCAACAGAAGAGCAAGGGGAAGGATAAAAGGCACTGAAGGCAATTGTAACCCCATAGGAAGAACAATAGCAACCAACCAAACAGTTAAAGCTTCCAGGGACTAAACCACCAACCAGAGTATACATGGAAGGACTATGGCTCCAGCTACATAGGTAGCAGAGTATGATCTTATCTGACATCAATGAGAGGTGAGGCCCTTGGTCCTGTGGAGGCTTCATGCCCTAACATAGGGGGATGCTAGGACCCTTAGGCAGGAGTGGGTGGGCGAGTCGGGGAGCACCCTCATAGAAGCAATGGGGAGAGGGAATGAGGTAGGGGGTGTGCAGGGGAAATCTGGAAGGGGAATATCATTTGAAATGTAAATGAATAAAATGATTAATAAAACAAAAGAAACAAACATGCAGATGTAAAACCTTCAAGGAGAGGGAGAGAGAGAGAGAGAGAGAGAGAGAGAGAGAGAGAGAGAGAATTTGAATTTGAAGTAAACATACAATACAACAACAGTAAAAGAAATTAAAAGCAGACAAAAAAAAAAAAGAAAAGAAAAACCTTCCTGGTGTTAAAGAAATAATGAAACTGGGTGTGGCTGTACATGCCTCTAATCTCATCACTCAGGAAGGAGACAGGTTTGTGGAATGCTGTGAACTGGAGGCAGGTTGGATCTAGATAATGATTTTCAAGGCTATGTGGAGAGACCCCCTGCCCCAACTAAATAAATAGAAAAAAAACCTAAATAAGTATAATTATTAACTTGGGATAAAAGTAACAAACACAGAAGGGAAGGCAGCGGTGGGTGCCTGGTTTAGGGGAAGGGGAGACCCTTGGTCTAGAGTGTCCCAAGCTCTGGACTCCATACTGTCTATATTGTATAAACTCAGTTACCCCAGCACTCAGGAGATGGAAATAGGCAGATAAAGTGGTGGTTGAGTTGGGGAAGTGTGGGAGAGAAGCTGTTTCTATGCTGCTTTCTAAAGTAGTCCCTTTTCACCTTTTTTGTAAGGAAACCACATGCTTATGATGTGTCTTTTTGTTTATTTGATTTTTACTTCACTTTTTAATTTAATTTAATTTTATCTGCTAGCCAGCAAGCCCTGTGGATTGTTTCAAGTCCGATACCCTCAGGGATCCAGACACATGATCTCACTGAGGCTCTCAGGATTTCTTCCTGAGTGTTTATGTGAGTGAGTCTACCAAAATTATTTTAACACTATTATAATTGTTACCCTCTTTCTCCTCCTCCTTTTCCTCCTCCTCTTCCATCTCTTTAAGCTTTACCTTTTATTATGAGGCAAGACAGAGAGGGTGATAAAAAACAGTGAGAGAGGCTTGACTGGTTCTCTTTAGCACTCTTCCCATTGTGGCTACATGTTTTAATTTTAGCCACCTCCCAAGGAAACCTGTTTCCCAGTAATCCACAACCCCATCTGGAATATTATTGATTCCTTGATCAGAAAGCCCTTTTTTTTCCTGCCCCCATCCGAAGAGCTGTTCTAGCATGCTCTCAGACCTCAGGTGTGTTCCTTCCTCTCCTGCTGAACTCTGTACAGCATAAAGCATGCAGGAGCTGAGAATAAGCAGATGCTGGGTAGTGGAGTTGGGGTGGTATGGGAGAAGAGCTGCTTCCATGCTGCTTTCCCAAAGTTGGCCATTTTCAGCGTTCTGAGGACGCTTCATACTTCAGGTTTTAATCTGATTGATGATGATGTAGCTCTGACTTTCATGGAAAAACTCTCAGAGATCACAGCTGGCCTGTTCTACATAGCCAGTTCAAGGGCAGGTTGGAGGCTGCTTTGTAGAGAGATTGATCCTATTTTGAAAAAGAGAGAGACAGAGGGAGATGAGAGAGAGAGAGAGAGAGAGAGAGAGAGAGAGAGAGAGAGAGAGAGAACAGATAAATAGAAACATAAAAATCTACTTTGAACAAGTCAACACAAAACACACACACACACACACACACACATACACACACACGATCAAGGGAAAGCAGTGCATAAAATAATTTTCTGACCAAAGTGAGAGCCTTTAAAACAAATCACTATGAAAATATATTCCTGGAAATAAAATACAAATGGGAAATTTTAACCATTCCACCACTCTTTTAATTTGCCCTAACTCTGCATTTAGTCTTCGAAAAGGAGGTGGGTGGGTGTGGCTGGTGACAGGAACAGAAAACAACAACAAACCCCAAGTGGTGTAGTGTTTTACAAATGAGACCTAAATTGCATGGAACTGAGGTCATCGCCACCCTCCCCTCACACACACCCTGGTTGGATGCTCTCTTCCCCTAACTGTGCCTGTTTCTTGCCTCTTAGTCACAGCTCCCTCTCATACTTTCGGTTTTTTTGGGTGCCTGAGGGAGTCGACCCGAGTCCAGTCCGAGTTCACTATGTTCCGACAACAGGGACCGTTTGTGCCACTCGGGAGAGATGATGGGTACTCTGCTCTGTCGTGCATGGGTGAGTTTCCTCCAGAACTGGGGAGTACCCTCCGAGAGAGATGGAGTGTGAGCGATCTGTATTGGTTTGCTTGGTTGATCGAAACTGTTGTCCAGCGACACCTAGTGGTGATTTCCTAGTGGTGACATCTAGGAGTGTTTCTGCAACACTCCTGTTCCCTGGTTGATGACAGAGGACAGGAAGTGCCTGCCTTCAGCCAGAGTGACCTGAGGCCGGGCAAGGAGGTGGTGCGTCCAGAAGATCCTGTCCTGTTTGAGATCTACCAGTAGATCTATGAGGAGAGGTAGTTGTTGTGCAGCATACTGGACAAATGGTAGGATTGGTGGCAACTTGATCAGGTTGACCAGAAGGCTTAAATCTTGCCCTGAAGATTTTTTTTTTTCCCTAGAAGTCTGTTGATGGGGCTCTGGATTTCTGAGTCTGAGAGGATGCTGTGTCCCCAGCTCCCAAGCTGATGTGGTCAGACTCAGTGGAGCTTCGGAGCCTTTTTTCTTTTTTTTTTTTTCTCCAGGAGCCCTCTCAGTCCTTGTCAGTGGGGCTCCCGGTTTCTGAGTCTGAAAGGATGTTATGGCCCTGGCTTGCTAGCCAACATGGCCTGGCCCAGACATGACTTTCAGATGTTAAGAGTATTCCTCAGGCTCAAGGGAAGAGCCTCAGATTAATTGCGTTGACAAAGGAAGTCTCAGAAATGCACATCATAGACTTTGTTCTCTGGTTAAGTCTCATGAAGAGCATTTTAAATAGGCATAGCAAGCTGAGAAAGGAAAAATATAAAATACATGGTTCCAGTATTAAAGGAGCACCAGGAAGTGAAACAGCATTGAATCCTATGTTCTAGGAGATAACAGATTAAGGTATTTGGGGACAAGATCATACCCAGATAAATTAGATCTAGACATAGGTGGTACACACCTTTAATCCCAGGAGACAAAGCCAAAAAGATATCTGAGTTCAAGGCCAGGATGGGACAAATCAGGTTCTAGGTGAAGAAAAGCTTAAATCCAGGCATGGTGATACAAATCTTTAAACCCAGCATTACAGAAGACGAAGCCATGCAGGTTTTTCACTTCAAAGTCAGTCTACAGAGCAAATTCCTGGACAGACAAACTTAGGCAGAGAGGGAGTTGGAAAACAGACAGCTGATGATAATGTAATAGAACAACGGGGCCACGTTCCAGCTCCTGCAAGCAGCAGAGCTCTGCAGCTTCAGCCATGTGGCTCTGTTGGCCTTGGTGCCGGAAGACTTTCCACGAAGATCTCTAGCCCGGCCAGGTGGGAAGGTTAAGGCAAAGGGGAGAGAGTGCAAGCAGAGAGGAGTAATTGCCTCCACTGCCTCCACTGCTGCCTCTACCCATGTCTCCGCTGTCACTGCCCAGTTGCTCCAAGGTGTTGCACCCATTTCTTTGTGCTGAGTCAGTGAGAAGCTGACTAGCTAACAAGGAGGTGGCTCCTGAAGGTGTTTCGGGAGAGCAGATCTCTTCCAAAGTGGTGGTGTTACAGCTATTATGACAAAAACCTCTGAGACAATGGAATAGTCCTTGCACACCTTTACTTCTCCTCGATCTGATTCTTATATACAGTTTTGGGGTGGGTTAGGGTCTGACAGCAGGTACCTCCTCTTGGCTTGGTCTGAGAGCTTGGGGATACCTTATTTACATGTGGGAGGGCCTGAGGAACTGTTCCTATGTGACCAATGGCCACAGACTTCTCTGTGGGGATCTGTGGAGGGCTGTAGCTATGTGAAAAGAGCCAGGGGCCCAGGAGCAAGGCCACACTCCTATTGTCCCTGAGGGTCTCTGGGGTTCAAATCCTGCTCGATCCAGTTCCCAGTTGCTTCTCATAGCCCACTGCCCCACATGGCTCTTGTTTTACAGTCAAGAATAGAAGGGACTACTGGGACAATTGATGTTGGTTAGCTGGAGCTAAGGAATTAGTGGTGATTAAGAAGAGAGCAGCATTACTGAGGTGAAATCTTCTAGGAACTGTTTTCTGAGAGCACAAAGAAGCTGTGTTATAGAGATTGCCAAGGTTGTACCTCATGCTGCAGCTGTACTTGGTAATGTGTAAGAGTCACTTAAGTAGTACTGGTTTTGAAGACATAAAGGTGTCATGGAAAGCAGCTGAGGCTTGGCACTGTGAGAGGCCGTGAAAGGCCATTGGTAAAAGTGCAGCCTCTGTTGCAGTTGACAGTCCAGGACTAAAGGAGTCATGCAAAGGAGTTGAGGCTAGACACCATGAAGAGAGACTTTGAGAGGCTATTGGTGAAGCCTAGTTGCAGCAGAAAACCCCAGTGTATTGGAGATGCCAGTATCATGAGATGATCACCAAGAACAGCAGCAGCAGTGGAGTGGATCAATCTGAGTGAGCTTAGAGTGCTACAGAGGGCAGAGCTGGAAATGTGACCTAAGCCCTTTGGGGGAGCCCAGAAGATCATGTGTGGCTCTCAGACACTGAAACAAGAAGCTGTAACATTGAAGTTGCCTTGAAGAGCACAAGATGTTTGGGGTGCCAGAGCTATAGGATATCTTCTGAGCAATGCTGCCAATGGGGAGTGGAACCAGCCCAGGAAAAGAAGTTTGTTGTAGTCAACAAAGATGAAAGAGGAATTAGAAATCTGAAGATTGCTTTGACATCAGACATGGAGATTCAGAATTTGGAGTTTGTCCAACTGGTTTCCTGTTTTGCTTCGGGGATTACAGTTAAGTGATTGGATGCATCTCAGAAGAAACTTTGGACTTTCAACATTGTTGAAACTGCTATAGACTATGGAGACTTTGGAAGTTAGACTAAATGTACTTTTTTATTACACTATGGCTAGATATGGCCTTCATGGACTCATGTGTTTAAATACGACTATGGGGCCAGGAAGTGGAATGTCATAGTTTTTATATGCTTGGCCCAGAGAGTGACAGTATTAGGTGTGGCCTTTTTGGAGTAGGTGTGTCACTGTGGGAGTGGACTTTAAGATACTCGTCCTAGCTGCCTAGAAGCCAATATTCTGCTAGCAGCATTCAGATGAAGATGTAGGACTCTCAGTTCCACCTACACCATGCCTGCCTGGATGCTGCCATGTTCCTGCCTTGGTGATAATGGATTGAACTTCTGAATATGTAAGCCAGCCCCAATTAAATGTTGACCTTATAAGAGTTGCCTTGGTCATGGTGTCTGTTCACAACAATAAAACCCTAAGTAAGGCACAATCTCTCACATACAAAGCAACCAGTCAGTCTGATGAGGGCACACCCTCAATTGAGGCTCCTTCAGATGGTTGTAGGCTCTGAAGTATTGAGAGCTCAAGACAATTAGGAGACAGAGACAATAATAAGTGAGGAAGCTGTAAACACCCCAAACCAGTATGTTAATCATAACAGTCACTTATATAACAAAATCCCAAACATTGGTGTTTGAAACAACTGAAAAACACAGATTTGCCGAGAAATGAGGAGAGACAAGCCATTAACAATAAAGAAGAGAAAACTAAAATTGTTTCTCCACAGAATGTTCCTAAACTAAGGAACACTAACGGAACTTATGATATAGTGAGGTTTTAGAAGACAAAAACAGGTGAAGTTCTTCCATTTTCCAGAGAAACAACAATATAATTAAGTTATAATTAATAAGATGCACACCACAGATGGCTCCACTGATGAAAGGAGACACAAACAGAGACCTGTAACTATAACACAGCCCTTTAAGCAAGAACTGCAGAAGTGTAGTCAAAATGAAAATCAAAGAAATCATTGGCTAGTATTCACCCCATGCATTCCAGTTCTCTCCATTGACATTAAGAGAAAATGGATTGGGTGTACAAGTCTACTCCAATGGAAGAGATTCACTAAAGCATAGAAATGTTTTAACACTGGAGCAAATACATTTGACTGATAAAAATATTTCATTCTCTCATGAAAAAGAAAAGGATGCCTATTAGAATCAATTAGAATTTTTTTGTTTCCTATGATTGATGATTGGATACATGACTACACCAGTGTGAGGAAACACAAACTTTTTTTTTTTTTTTTTGGTTTTTCGAGACCTGGAACTCACTCTGTAGATCAGACTGGCCTCGAACTCAAAAATCCACCTGCCTCTGCCTCCCAAGTGCTAGGATTAAAGGCGTGCACCACCACCGCCCGGCAAAACACAAACTTTTAAAAACTAAATACAAGAAAGCAGATTTTTAAAGAAACAGTGTATTTATATTATGTACCTAAACAGACTGTTTTACACTAATTGCTTTATAAGTCATAAGCACTTTTGCAAACAAGTCTATCCTCATTTGTGTGTGTATATTTGTGTGTGAGAGAGAATGTCTTCCATGTGTGTTCAGGTGACACACCAAAGAATAAGGTGTGAGATCCCTTGGATCTGGAGTAGTGGATGATTATGAGCCTCACAACTTGGGGTGGCTGTTGGTATCTGAACTCAGCTCAGACCTCGAGAAAAATATCTGCTGAGTGACCTGCCCAGACTGCATGATACTTTTTAATCCAATAAGCAAAGTTGTTCACAGATTAACAACAAAAACCTGAAATAAATGCAATAGTAAAGAAATGATCCCTGGGTACTAGATGCCTCAGTATTAAGGTATTGGGTATGGGACCAGGTAGGATGCCTCCAGACCTTCCCCACTCTCTGTTACCTGAGACTAATACTCAGGGTTGCCCCTAGTGCTGTAGCTTCCTCTCCCCATGTCCAGACCTCCTGTAGATATCACAGATCACCTCATTTGTCCTTCTCTCCTTACCTCAACTCTGTGTCCATGCCCCTAAGTCTGGGCAGATGCCTCTTCAACTACAGGCCATTCCTACCAGAAGACTAGGCAGTCTGTCCAAAGACCAACACCACTATCTGTTATCACATGTGCAAATCTCAGTTACCCTTAGCACTGGAACAGAATATCAGTGGAAGCTTCCTCTCCCCCGTCCTTGTCTCCTATACATACCACAGATCACCCCTATCTGACTTTCTTTTCAGCCTTAATCCTGCGTTTCAGCCTCCACTTGAACAGACACTCCCTGCTCTACCACATGCCATGCCTGTCAGGATACAAGGTAGACTGTCCATAGATCTACCACACAATCTGTTATTCTAGACCCAATTTTCACAGTTGCCTCTAGGACTGTACTAAAACACCAGAGGCAGCTTAACCTCTCTCCCATGTCTCCTTGTGGTTTAAGATCATCTCTTCCTGGCTTCCAATAATCACTTCAAACCAACATAACCAAGCTATCCTATCACAGCAGGTCCTGAGAAATTAAAACATGCAACAAATATGATGCAAAAGAGTTTGTTTGGGGAAGGGAGAGAAATGGGTTCCTGGAGAAGTGATGTACACAAGAGGACCTGTAGACAGGCAGATAGACAGGGAACAGACAGATAGGGAGGAGAGAGAGAGAGAGAGAGAGAGAGAGAGAGGTGCAGAGAAAGGGGAAAGAGGGGGCATGTGCAGAGAACAGAGACCGCGAACAAAAAAGAGAGCTACAGTGACTGGTCGTCCTTTTATATGAAGCACATGCACATATATGGGATACCTGGCAACCACAACATGAAGGCAGGTAATGACTTAAACAGTTGCTAAGTCCCTAAGAGTAGGCCATTGAAATTGCCTGTACATGGACAAGTATGGAGGGAAGGTTCACTCACAGAACAGAAATGGAACAGCAAATCTCAGGCACTAAAGATGAGTAGGAAAAAAATAGGAAATATTAGTTAAAAAATGTTGATTCTAAAAGTTTCTGGCACTAAACAACAAAGAACTCTGCAACTAAAAATGATTGGAATAGAAGAAGAATACCAGTGTAAAGGTCCAGAAAATATTTCCAACAAAATCATAAATGAAAATTTTCCTAACCTACAGAAGAAGATGCCTATTAAGATATAAGAAGCATCTAAAATACCAAATAAATTGGCCAAAAAGAAGAACAAGAAATAGAAAAGGTCCCTTTGTTACATAACAACAAAAAACTAAACATACAGAGTAAATACAGAAGGAAACCAACAAAAACGAAATGAAGAAAATCAAGGAACATATAAAAGCAGAGCTATTAGAATTATACCTGTCTTCTTAATGTATACTTTAAAAGCCAATAGGGCTTGGAAACATGTTACAGACTCATAGAAACTACAGATGCCAGCTAGGATAACTATACCCAGAACAATTTTAGTGATCATAAATGGAGAATATTAGAAGTCCATGATAAAGTTAAATTAAAACAATATCTACTACAAATATAGCCCTAACACAAGGTGTTGTAAGGAAAAGCCCAAACTAAGGAAGTTAAATACACACAAGAAAATACATGAAGTAAATAATATCACACTATCTGCAAAACCAAAAGAAGGGAAGCACTCCCCCACCAACAACAAAATACCAGGAATTACCAGTCACTGTTCATTGATATCTCTGAATACAAATGACCTCAATTCACCAATAAAAAGGCACAGGCTAACAGACTGGATTCTATAACAGAATCCATCCTTCTACTACATTCAAGGAATATAGTTCAATGATAAACATTGCCTCAAGGGAAAGGCTTGGAAAAAGATATTCCAAGCAAATGGATCTAAGAAGGAAGTTTGTGTAGCCATTTTAATATCTAACAAAATAGACTTCAAAGAAAAATCAATTAAATGAGATGAGGAAGGACACTACATATTCATCAAAATAAAAAGTCTTCCAAGACAGCATTTCAAATTTCAACATCTATACCCCCAAAATAAGAACACCCACCATTGTAAAAGGAACACTTCTGCAGCTTTAATAACACATTGACTTTCACACACTGATAGTGGGAGGCTTCAATATCTCCCTCTTACCAATGCTCAAGCCTTCCAGACAAAAACTTAACAAAGAAATACTTCAGCTAACTGATGTCATGAACTAAATGAACCCAACTGATATTTACAGAACATTCTACCTAAACACAAAAGAATATACTGCCTGCTCAGCAACTCACAGAATTTTATACAAATTTGATGACATATTTGAACACAGTGAAAGTCTCAACAGATATAAGGAAGTTGAAATAATCCCCTGCATCATATCAGATCACCATGGATTAAAGCTCCATATCAATAACAGTAGAAAAAACAGAAAGCTTAAATACATAGAAACTGAACAATTCTCTATTGAATAAAAAGATGGGTCAAGACAACAATGAAGAAACAAATTAAAACTTTCTAGAATTCAATGAAAATAGTCTGGGGCCAGCCCCTGTGTGGTGAGTGAAGTCTTCTTCTTCTTGTTGGTTCTTCCTGAGGCAGCCAAGAGGGAAGAGATCGGTGGGGGTAAGACTTGGTCTTATAAGATATTTAGGGTTGCTATATAACAAAAGTTTACTTATCTATGCCAGAAAAGTTTACTTACTATGCTACTGTAGCTGACCTGCCTTCTGTGATCCTGAGGCCAGAAACTGCAGTTTCTTACACTTATCACCTCAGCCCCAAAACAGTAAAGGATTAAGTAAATAGCCTTTGTACTATCTAAGTAAATAGCCTTTGTATTATCTCAGCAGGAACTGTCTAACTTATGCCTGCTAGTCTGAGGTCACAGGAAGAAAAGACACTTAGAGATGTGGTTATAGGATTTATTGCTAAGTTGTTAAATGTTTCCTATGAAAGCTATGGAAAAAAAAGGGAAAAAGTGAAAAGCTCCTAAGTGGGGAAAAAGAAAGCTTCTATCTGGGAAAAGGGAAAAATTCTATTCTATACACTACTCTAAATGGGGAAAGGTAAAAAAATTCTATTCTATGTCTATTCTATCTGCCTCTCATCTCTTTGTCCTCAGTACTTATACTTCTTTCACAGTACATGATTACATGTTGCAAAGTTCATCACAAGTTCACACCAAAAATCAAATAATAAATTGAAATAGAAGTTTACAACAGAGAATGTTTACATGCATATCCATTAGGAGTAATTATCTGGCTAAACATCCATCACCTGTCTAGCTCCATGGGTTCACTGAAGGTTTAAAATGATAACTAAGAAATTAGTGAAATTTTATACAGATAAACCCAGGCAATATTCTATCTTCTGTCCCAGCACCTATAATAAATTGCGTGTTCCCAATTAGTGACCTTTGGTTAATTGTTTTACAACCTCTTGGAATGTGCTCTGAGTAGGAGAAAGTCTGGTTACTATCTAAGGGCAATTAACTGATGACACTTGGGAGACTGGCAGAGTTCTCATTGCCGTTTTGACTATCAGAAAGGGACCTAATAGCAGTCCCACTATAAAAGAGCTTAATAATCATTGATATAATTTTAGGAATTCTTATAGGATCATCGTTAAGACTTAAGAAGTCATCTATTTGTCTATATAGCATCACTACAAGACAGTACATCTTTGTGGATCTGCAGATATCTGCTCCAAAGGGGTGTGCTATTGCTTAGTGATTGTTAAATATGTTTAATAATAATAATAATAATAATAATAATAGGAAAAGCATATTAATAGCAGGAATCTTTCTTAAAATAAGTTGCTCACAGCCTTGCTGAATAAGGCCTCACTTGTCACAGATTATATAATAATCCAAGACAAGCCATTTCAGGATGATCACCTGCTAATTATTAGCTTGTCCTATTATGGCTCCTGACAGAAAATGAATGTACAGCATATTGAAACTTATACCACAAAGTGTAATTGGTAATAAGAGGACTATTGATAGCACTAAGTGCATACATGAAAAAAAATTGGAGCAATCTCTTCCTAGCTACTTAATAGAACACTTGAAATCTCCAGAACAAAAAGAAGCAAGCACATGTAAAAGGACTAGACAGAAACTATTGAAATGAAAGCTAAAATCAATAAAATAGAAACAAGGAGAACAATACAAAGAATAAATGAAACATACACTTGAAAAAAATCAACAAAATAGGCAAATCCTTATCTAAACTAATTAAGGATAGGGAAAGAATATACAGATTAAAGTATTAGAAATGAAAAGGACATAACAACAGACAATGAGGAAATCCAGAGAATCATAAACACATAGATTAAAAACCTGTGTTCTACCAAATTAGAAAATCTAAAAGAATTAGATAATTTTCTTGATATATATCACTTACTAAAGTTGAATCAAGATCAGAGGAACAACTTAAGTATATATATAAACACAGAGTGAAATAGAAAAATTCATTCAAAGACTCATAACCAAAACAGCCAGGGGTTGTTCAATTAGACTTTCAAAGAAGCTTTATTACAAAAACTTTTCAAAGTATTCTAAAACACAGAAACAAAAGAAACATTACCAATTCATTTTATGAAACCAAAATTACCCTGATACCCGAAGCATATAAATATTCAACAAAGAAAATATATTACAGACCAATATTCCTCATGAATGTAAAGGAAAAATACTCAAGAAAATACTTGCACACTTAATCAAAGAACAGAGAATAAGATAACCTACAATGTTAGAGTAGGCTTCATCTTAGAGATGCAGAGATGGTAAAATATTCAAAAATCAGCAGATATAATCCACCATATGAATAAATAGATAAGAAACAAACAAACCATTGGATCATCTCATTATACACCAATAAAGCCTTTGACAAAAATTCAACACCAATTCATGATAAAAGTCTTCAGGGGATTAGACATACAAGGGATATACCTAAACATAATAAAGAAAACTTACAGCAAGCCTATAGCCAACACCAAATTAAATGAAGTGAAACTCAAAACAATTCCACTAAAATCAATAACAAGACAAGGGTGTCTACTGTCTTCATATCTATTCAATCTGCTTCTCTGTTCAACTTCAGGCTGTTTTAACCACCTTTTTGGTCACACTGGCCTGGGAACCCAGGGTTAAAGACGTCTCACCCCAGGGCAGCACAGCCTCTGAACTCTCAATTCCAGTGCATCTTTCCCTGCTCTGAGCCAGGTGCACTTCCCATTTTGTCCTGGCTCAGCCACAACTCTAACTCCCTCATGCAGTTGCAGGGGCTCCTGTATTTGATATGGCTAGCTCATTGGTTTTGGGTTTTTACAACTTCCTCATTCATATTGTCTCGGTGTCATAATTGTATTCAGTTCTCAATATTTCAGAGCTACAGTTATCTGAAGGAGCCTCAGTTGAGGGTATGACCTCATCAGAATGCCTGGTTGCTATGTCTGTGAGAGACAGTGTTGATGGCTGACATGGGAAGGCTCTTTCACTGAGGATGGCAATATTTCTAAGCTAGTGGGCCTGGGCTTGATGAGAAAGCTAGCTGAGCATAGGACAGTGATCAAGCAAGAGAAAAAGCCAGAGACAGTGTTTGTCCTTCTTTTTTTCCCTTCATTTTCTAACTTCAGTTTCTATTCTGAGCTCCAAGAATGATGTACTGTGATCTGGTAAAACCATGTACAACAACCATTTATAACCTGAGATCCTGTTGCTCAGAGGATTCAATTACAGCAGCAGAGTAGCAAGTTAGAACAAAAAAGTTTTATGTGAAAAGTCATTTTGCTACTGGACCAAATCTGAGAATGTTCTTTTTCGGAGGAATGTGGAAAATATCAGAATTTAAGATGGCAAAAGTCAAAGAAAGATGTGCATGGAGCTTTCATCCATTCCAACAGGCTTTTGGTCTTGTTTAGGTCCAGTATTTCCTCACAATGACCTTTAGGAATGGTGAATTATATCCTGTGAATTTGGAGGCATATAATGTGCATTTTATTTTTGATAACATAGGGGATTAATGTTACATGATAAAATTAATCTCATTTTACAGTAGTCTCCAAAACAATAAAAGAACACATACTGGAGAGAAACCTTATGAACATAATCAATGTGGTAAAGCCTTTGCATTTCCCAATATTCTCCAAAAAATATAAAAGAACACATACTGGAGAGAACTGTCATAAATGTAATTAATGTGGTAAAGCCTTTGCATGTTATAGTAATCTCCAATATCATAAAAGAACACATACTGGAAAGAAATCTTATGAATGTAATGAAAGTGGTAAAGCCTTTGCATGTCCTAATCATGCTTAAATGTATGAAAGAATTCATAGTAGATATAAACTGAGTTAATTTAAATAGACTTGGCCCTAAGAAGTGGCACTTTTACGATGTGACTTTGTTGGAGTAGATGTTACCTTTCTGAAGGGAGTGAATTATTATGGTGGTGGTCTTTGGAGCTCTGATGAGTACAAAACAGCCCCTTCTTTTTGGCTGAAAGACTTCTGATGAAGAGGTAGAATTCTCAATTCCTTCTCCAACATCATGACTCCCCGTATGCTGCCATGCTTTCTGCTATGATGATATTGGAATTGTAAGCCAAGTCCAATTAAATATTTGCTTTTATATGAGTTATCTTGGTCACAGTGTCTCTTCTTAGCAATGAAAATTCCAACTAAGACAGAAGTTAGTACCACAGACTGGAGCATTGTTTGATAGTCCTGGCCATGTTTTTATTTGGAGCAATGTGAATTTTGGGACTTTGAATTTGTACATGAATTAAGTGGGATTTAAAGGACCATCTTACTAGCAATATGGAAGACATGGGTGCTGAGTATGATTTTAACTCTGGAGATGGATCTTATGATGTTTTGGCATAGAATGTTGCTGCTTTTTACCCTTGTCTGAAGAGTGTCCTCGAGGATAAGGATATTAGTTGAATTGATAAAATAAGTCTCAGGAAAGCCCTGTGGCCTGTGGTTACTCTCATGATGATTGTTCTGGACAAGGATAGGAAACTTAGGAAGGAAAAATATAAAATGTAAGATTCAAAGAGGAAAGGATCATCAGGAAGTTGAATGAGGCTAAATCCTGTGATCAAAGATATACAGTGGTATTAAAGGAATGGTGACCTTAGGGCAGGATTCCATCCACCTAAGCTTATGAATTTGCAGTTGTACAAAGGAGAACTGTATCATATTAGGCATTATTATTACCTGGTTATTGTTTTCATGTGAACATAAGAAGATACAGATATGTGTCAGTTTGACAAGGGATGGACTGTGATTACTATTCTGGGTTTTCAATTTAAGATCTAAAAGGAAATGCTTCGGTCCAGGCATGGTGGTATATGTCATAAATCCTAGAGATGATAGTCAAGTAGATCTCTGATTCAAGTTATCATGATACAGAACAAATTTTAGGTGAAAATAAAGCTTAGATTCAGGCATGGTGTGCCTTCCCCTCAGCCTTGAGCAGGCCTGAAAGACCTTGTTTACCACAATAGACCAAATAATAGGACCTAGGTGGAGTTACCCACCTTGGCTGCATGTGCAACCTGCCACAGGAACTTAGAAAAATAAACTGTGTGCTGAGCTTGCCTTGAGATATCTCTGGCTGTGACTAAGGATGAGTTCCCCCACCCATCTCCAGCAGTGACCAAGGACGGGATCCCCCACCCATCTCCAGCTGAAACAAGAAGGGGTTTGGTGGGGCTTTCCCTTTATTTATTTTTTTTTTGTTATTTTTTTTTGTTATTTTTTTTTAATTTTTTTATTGGATGTTTTATTTACATTTCATATGTTGTCCCCTTACCCCATCCCCCACCCACCCAGGAACCCCCAATCCCCTCACACCTCCTCCTTCTTCTTTGTGGATGTAACCTCTATCTACCCCCCCACTCCCACCACCCCACCCTCAAAACTCCCACCCCCTGGGGCGTCCAGCCTTCATGAGGTCAAGGATCTCATCTTCCACCTGTGCCCAGCAGGGCCCTCCACTCTTATATATTCAGCTAAGGCCCTGGATCCCTCCATAAGTGCTCCCAGGCTGGTGGTTTAGACCCTGGGAGCTGTGGTTGGTTGGTATTGTTGCTCTCCTCATGGGGCCACAAATCCTTTCAGCTCCTTCAGTCTTCACTCTAACTCCTCCATTGAGAACCCCATGATCACTTCAATGGCTAGTTGTGAGCATCTGCCTCTGAATATGTCAGACTCTTGAAGACCTCTGAGGAGACATCCATATCAGGCTCTTATCAGCATGCACTTCCTGACTTCCACATCAGCATCTACCTTTGGTGACTGCACATGGGATGGATACTCAGGTGGAAAGGTCTTCAGATGGCCCCTCCTTCAGTTTTTGTCCCTCGCTTTGTCTCCATATTTGCTCCCTTGAGTATTTTGTTGCTCCTTCTAAGAAGGACCGAATCACCCCCACTTGGTCTTCCTTCTTTATGGACTTCATGTGGCCTGTGAGTTGCATCTTGGGCATTTTAAGGTTCTGGGCTAATATCCAATAATCAGTGAGTGAATACCATGTGTGTTCTTTTGTGATTGGCTTACCTCACTCAGTATGATAATTTCTAGTTCCATCCATTTACCTAGGAACCTCTCAAATTCATTGTTTTTAATAGCTGAGTAATACTCCATTGTGTAAATATACCACATTTTTTTAATCCATTTCTCAGTTGAAGGACATCTGGGTTCTTTCCAGCTCCTGGCTATTATAAATAAGGCTGCTATGAACATAGTTGAGCATATGTCCTTATTATATGTTCGAGCACCTTCTGGGTATATGCCTAGGAGTGGTATACCTGGATCCTCGGGTAATGCTATGTCCAATTTTCTGAGGAACCGCCACACTGATTTCCAAAGTGGTTGCACCATCTTGCAGTCCCACCAACAATGGAGGAGTGTTCCTCTTTCTCCACACCCTCGCCAGCATCTACTATCACCTGAGTTTTTAATCTTAGCCATTCTGACTGGTGTGAGATGGAATCTCAGGGTTGTTTTGATTTGCATTTCCCTGACGACTAAGGATGCCGAGCATTTCTTTAGGTGCTTCTCGGCCATTCGAGTTTCTTCTGTTGAAAATTCTTTGTTAAGCTCTATACCCCATTTTTTAATAGGGTAATTTGGTTGCCTGGAGTCTAATTTCTTGAGTTCTTTGTATATATTGGATATTAGCCCTCTATCAGATGAAGGATTGGTAAAGATCTTTTCCCAATTTGTTGGTTGTCGTTTTGTCCTATTGACAGTGTCCTTTGCCTTACAGAAACTTTGCAATTTTATGAAGTCCCATTTGTCAATTCTCGATCTTAGAGCATATGCCATTGGAGTTCTGTTCAGGAACTTTTCCCCTGTGCCCAAGTATTCGAGGCTTTTCCCCACCTTCTCTTCTATTAGTTTCAGTGTATCTGGTTTTATGTGGAGGTCCTTTATCCACATAGACTTGAGCTTTGTACAAGGGGATAAGAATGGATCAATTTTCATTCTTCTACATGTTGTCTTCCAGTTGAACCAGCACCATTTGTTGAAAATGCTGTCCTTTTTCCACTGGACAGTTTTAGCTCCTTTGTCAAAGATCAAGTGACCATAGGAGTGTGGGTTCATTTCTGGGTCTTCAATTCTATTCCATTGATCTTCCTGCCTGTCTCTGTACCAATACCAGGTAGTTTTTATCACTATTGCTCTGTAGTACAGCTTGAGGTCAGGGATGGTGATTCCTCCCGAAGTTCTTTTATTGTTGAGAATAGTTTTCGCTATCCTAGGTTTTTTGTTATTCCATATGAATTTGAGAATTTCCTTTTCTAACTCTGTGAAGAATTGAGTTGGGATTTTAATGGGGATTGCATTGAATCTGTAGATTGCTTTTGGCAAGATGGCCATTTTTATTATATTAATCCTGCCAATCCATGAGCATGGGAGATCTTTCCATCTTCTGAGATCTTCTTCAATTTCTTTCTTCAGAGACTTGAAGTTCTTGTCATACAGGTCTTTCACTTGCTTGGTTAGATTCACACCAAGGTATTTTATATTATTTGCAACTATTGTGAAGGGTGTCATTTCCCTAATTTCTTTTTCAGTCTGTTTATCTTTCATGTAGAGGAAGGCTACTGATTTGTTTGAGTTGATTTTATAACCAGCCACTTTGCTGAAGTTGTTTATCAGGTTTAGGAGTTCTCTGGTGGAAGTTTGGGGGTCACTTAAGTATACTATCATATCATCTGCAAATAGCGATATTTTGACTTCTTCCTTTCCTATTTGTATCCCTTTGACTTCTTTTTGTTGTCTAATTGCTCTGGCTAAGACTTCCAGTACTATATTGAATAGGTAGGGGGAGAGTGGGCAGCCTTGTCTAGTCCCTGATCTTAGTGGGATTGCTTCAAGTTTCTCTCCATTTAGCTTGATGTTGGCTACTGGTTTGCTGTAAATTGCTTTTACTATGTTTAGGTAGGGGCCTTGAATTCCTGATCTTTCCAAGACTTTTATCATGAAGGGATGTTGAATTTTGTCAAATGCTTTCTCAGCATCTAGTGAGATAATCATATGGTTTTTTTCTTTAAGTTTGTTTATATAGTGGATTACATTGATGGATTTCCGAATATTGAACCATCCCTGCATTCCTGGGATAAAACCTACTTGATCATGATGGATGATTGTTTTGATGTGGTCTTGGATTCGGTTTGCTAGAATTTTATTGAGTATTTTTGCATCGATGTTCATAAGGGAGATTGGTCTGAAGTTCTCTTTCTTTGTTGGGTCCTTGTGGGGTTTGGGAATGAGTGTAATTGTAGCTTCATAGAACGAATTGGGTAGTGTTCCTTCTGTCTCTATTTTGTGGAATAGTTTGAAGAGAATTGGTATTAGGTCTTCCTTGAAGGTCTGATAGAATTCAGCACTAAAACCATCTGGTCCTGGGCTTTTTTTTAGTGGGGAGACTTTTAATGACTGCTGCTATTTCCTGAGGGGTTATGGGACTATTTAGATGGTTTATCTGCTCCTGGTTTAATTTTGGTACCTGGTATCTGTCTAGGAAATTGTCCATTTCATCCAGGTTTTCCAGTTTTGTTGAGTATAGGCCTTTGTAGTAGGATCTGATGATTTTTTTAATTTCTTCCGTTTCTGTTGTTATGTCTCCCTTTTCAGTTCTGATTTTATTAATTTGGATACTCTCTCTGTGCCCTCTGGTTAAACTGGCTAACGGTTTATCTATCTTGTTGATTTTCTCAAAGAACCAACTCCTGGTTTTATTGATATTTTGTATTGTTCTTTCAGTTTCTATTTGGTTGATTTCAGCCCTGAGTTTGATTATTTCCTGCCTTCTACTCCTCCTGGGTGTATTTGCTTCTTTTTGTTCTAGGGCTTTTAGTTGTGCAGTCAACTTGTTAGTGTGTGCTCTTTCCAGTTTCTTTTTGTAGGCACTTAGAGCTATGAGTTTTCCTCTTAGCACTGCCTACATGGAGTCCCACAAGTTTTGGTATGATGTGTCCTCATTTTCATTGAAATCTAAAAAGTCTTTAATTTCTTTCTTTATTTCTTCCTTGACCAAGTCATCATTGAGTAGAGAGTTGTTCAGTTTCCATGTGCACATGGGTTTTCCATTGGTTTTGTCATTATTAAAGACCAGTCTTATTCCATGGTGATCTGATAAGAGGCAAGGGATTATTTCAATCTTTTTGTATCTGTAGAGGCTTGTTTTGTGACCAATTATATGGTCTATTTTGGAGAAGGTACCATGAGGTGCTGAGAAAAAGGTATATTCTTTTGTTTTAGGATGAAATGTTCTATAGATGTCTGTTAAGTCCATTCGGTTCATAACTTCTGTTAATGTCAAAGTGTCTCGGTTTAGTTTCTGTTTCCATGATCTGTCCATTGCTGAGAGTGGGGTGTTGAAATCCCCCACTATTATTGTGTGAGGTGTAATGTGTGTTTTGAGCTTTAGTAAAGTTTCTTTTATGTATGTAGGTGCCCTTGCATTTGGGGCATAGATGTTCAGAATTGAGAGTTCACCTTGGTAGCTTTTTCCTTTGATGAGTATGAAGTGTCCTTCCTTATCTTTTTTGATTAATTTTGGATGGAAGTCGATTTTATTTGATATTAGAATGGCTACTCCAGCTTGTTTCTTGGGACCATTGGCTTGGAAAATTGTTTTCCACCCTTTTATTCTGAGGTAGTGTCTGTCTTTGTCACTGAGGTGTGTTTCTTGTATGCAGCAAAATTCTGGGTCTTGTTTGTGTATCCAGTCTGCTAGTCTGCGTCTTTTTATTGGGGAATTGAGACCATTGATGTTAAGAGATATTAAGGAAAAATGATTGTGGCTTCCTGTTATTTTTGTTATTAGAGGTAAAGTTATGTTTGTATAGTTATCTTCTTTTGGGGTTGTTGGAAGATTATTTCCTTGCTTTTTCTAGGTTGTAGTTTCCCTCCTTGTGTTGGCGTTTTCCATCCATTATCCTTTGAAGTGCTGGGTTTGTGGGAAGATATTGTGCAAATTTGGTTTTGTCATGGAATATCTTGGTTTCACCATCTATATTGATTGAGAGTTTTGCTGGGTATAGTAATCTGGGCTGGCAATTGTGTTCTCTTAGGGTCTGTATGATGTCCGTCCAGGCTCTTCTGGCTTTTATAGTCTCTGGTGAGAAGTCTGGTGTAATTCTTATAGGTCTGCCTTTATATGTTACTTGACCTTTTTCCCTTACTGCTTTTAGTATTTTTTCTTTGTTTTGTGCATCTGATGTTTTGATTATTATGTGACGGGAGGTATTTCTTTTCTGGTCTAGTCTATTTGGTGTTCTGTAGGCTTCTTGTATGTTTATGGGCATCTTGTTCTTTAGGTTAGGGAAATTTTCCTCAATGATTTTGTTGAAGATATTTACTGGCCCTTTAAGTTGGGAATCTTCATTCTCATCTATACCTATTATCCTTAGGTTTGGTCTTCTCATTGTGTCCTGAATTTCCTGGATGTTTTGAGTTAGGAGTTTTTTGCTTTTTTCATTTTCTTTGACAACTGTGTCAATATTTTCCACCGTATCTTCTGCATTTGAGATTCTCTCTTCTATCTCTTGTATTCGGTTGGTGATGCTTGCGTCTGTGACTCCTGATCTCTTTCTTAGGTTTTCTATCTCCATGGTTGTCTCCCTTTGAACTTTCTTTATTGTTTCTATTTCCAGTTTCAGATCCTGAATGTTTTTGTTTAATTCCTTCTTTGTGTTTTCTTGCATTTCTTTAAGGGATTTCTGTGATTCCTCTTTAAGGGCTTCTATCTGTTTACTTGTACTCTCCTGTATTTCTTTAAGGGAGTTACTTAATTCCTTCTTATAATCCTCTATCATCATCATGAGAAGTGATTTTAATTCTGAATCCTGCTTTTCAGGTGTGAAGGGGTGTTCAGGGCTTGCTATATTGGGAGAACTGGGCACTGATGATGCCAAGAAACTTTGGTTTCTGTTGCTTATGTTCTTGTGCTTGCCTTTCGCCATCTGGGTAACTCTAGTGGTACCTGCCCTCTCTGTGTAAGATTGGAATCTGTATTTCCAGTTATCTTGCTTATTGCAGAGCTCCTCGGAGTCCAGAGGTCTCTGTGGTCTTATGCCCCTAATCTCCCGGGTGGAAGAACTCCTGGGACTCAGGCCACCTCTTGGCTCTGGTAATCCTTCTGAGTGCAGTGGCTCCTCGGCTGCTCTGAGTGCAGTGGGTTCTCGATGACTCAGGATTCAGTTTCAGCTGCTCTGAGTGCAGTGGCTCCTAGATGACTCAGGATTCAGTTTCTCCACAGGACAGGAGCAGACCAACTCTGTGTCAGCTGCTCTGAGTGCAGTGGCTCCAGCTGCTCTGAGTGCAGTGGGTCCCTGATGACTCAGAATTCAGTTTCAGCTGCTCTGAGTGTAGTGACTTCTCGATGACTCAGGATTCAGTTTCTCCACAGGACAGGAGCAGACCTACTCTGTGTCTGCTCCAGTCCCAGGGACCAGGCAGGGGCGGAAGGGAAGTGGAATTCCGGAGGGGCAGGGTTTGGGTAGCTGCTGTGCCCTAGATGTCCCTGGCTCCCAGATGTATTTCTGGGGCTTAGGGAGTGAGAT
>NW_021620131.1:435160-460345 GCF_004785775.1 Grammomys surdaster | reverse complement strand
AGCTGCTCTGAGTGCAGTGGCTCCTGGATGACTCAGGATTCAGTTTCTCCACAGGACAGGAGCCGGGGCTTTCCCTTTAAATTAAGAGCTGAACATTAAACTTCGAGCCTTGGTCAGAGAACTTTGTCTTGGCTTCATCTTTTCTTGCCCTCTGTTCCTTTTTCATTTCCAGCTCCCCTTTCAGGAGAACCCAGTCAGTTCGTGGCTGCAGGTGGCTACAGGTGGTGCCCTAACGAGAGGCCTAAAAATGAACCGCTGAGAAATGTTGTCTTAGGTGAAGCTCCACGGAAAATGGAAGAAGAGTATTGGTAAGCAATGAACAGCACTGATGCTAGCACTAGTTATTTTTGGAGGCTGTGTTTGTAGGAAGTGTGTTTAAGGGGATACAGTCTAGGCTGAGTAGGTGTTGACCCAACGCTGACTTCACTTAGTGGGTGACAGCAAAAACATGGGACAGGAGAATTTTAAATAGGCATTCACCCGCAGCCTAAGAGCTGCCTCAGGTGAGAGGAGCAGGGTTGATTTTAGAGAAAATGGCTTGTTTCCATTGTTAAAAATTGGTTTTGTTTCCCAAAATTATGGTTATACTCTAATATTGCAAAAGAAACTTAAAAATATAGTTAAACTGTCAGTATTCCATTGACTGCAGTTGGCAGTTCAATCATGAGCTTTGGATCTTTTGACTCACCCATGTTTATGATTGAGATGAGGATAGAGTAAGAATTGTTGAATGAAAGTGTTAAAAACAGCTGTGGCTATCTGTGAGCATTTGCCTTTGAATATGTCAGACTCTGGCAGACCTCTAAGGAGACTGCACATGGGAAGGATACCAAGGTGTAACAGTCTCCAGATGACCCCTCCTTCAGTGTCTGTCCCATGCTTTGTCTCCATATTTGCTCCCTTGAGTATTTCGTTATCCCTTCTAAGAAGGACTGAAGCACCCACACTTTGGTCTTCTTTCTTCATGACCTTCATGTAGTCTGAGTTGTATCTTGGGTATTGCAAGCTTTTGGGCTAATATCCAATTATCAGTGAGTGAATACCTTGTGTGCTCTTTTGTGTTTGGGTTACCTCACTCAGGATGATATTTTCTAGTTCTATCCATTTACCTAAAAATTTCTTGAATTCATTGTTTTTAATAGTTGAGCAATATTCCATTGTGTAAATGTACCACATTTTCTGTATCTATTCCTCTGCTGAAGGACATCTGGGTTCTTTCCAGCTTCCAGCTATTATAAATAAGGCTGCTATGAACATATGTCCTTGTTATATGTTGGAGCATCTTCTGGGTATACGCCCAGGAGTGGTATAGCTGAGTCTTCAGGTAATACTATGTTCAATTTTCTGTTGTACTACCAGACAGATTTCCAGAGTGGTTGTACCAGCTTGCAATTTCACCAGCAATGGAGGAGTGTTCCTATTTCTCCACATCCTTGCTAGCATCTGCTATCCCCTGAGTTTTTGATCTTAGCCACATTGACTGGTGTGAGCTGGAATCTCAGGGTTGTTTTGATTTGCATTTCCTTAATGACTAAGGATGATGAACATTTCTTTCTTGGACATTCAAGTTTTCTCAGTTGAGAATTCTTTGTTTAGCTCTGTACCCCATTTTAGATAGGGTTATTTGGTTGCCTGGAGTCTAATTTCTTGAGTTCTTTGTATATATTGGATGTTAGCCCTATATCAGATGTAGGATTGGTAAAGATATTTTCCCAATCTGTTGGTTGCCGTTTTGTCCTATTGGCAGTGTCCCTTGCCTTACAGAAGCTTTCCAGTTTTATGAGGTTCCATTTGTCAATTCATGATCTTAGAACATAAGCCACTGGTGTTCTGTTCAGGAACTTTTCTCTTGTGCCCAGGTATTTGAGAGTCTTCCCCACCTTATCTTCTATTAGTTTCAGTGTATCTGGTGTTATGTGAAGGTCCTTTATTCACTTGTACTTGAGCTTTGTACAAGGAGATAAGAATGAATCAATTTGCATTTTTCTACATTCTGACCTCCAGTTGAACCAGCACCATTTGTTGAAAATGTTGTCCTTTTTCCACTGGACAGTTTTAGCTCCTTTGTCAAAGTTCAAGTGATTATAGTTGTGTGGTTTCATTTCTGGGTCTTCAATTCTATTCCACTGATCTTCCTGCCTGTCTCTGTACCAATACCTTACACTTCTTATCACTATTGCTCTGTAGTGCAGCTTGAGATCAGGAATGATGATTCCCTCAGAAGTTTTTTTTGTTGTTGTTGAGAATAGTTCTCACTATCCTGGGTTTTTGTAATTCCAAATAAATTTGCAAATTGCTCTTTCTATCTCTATGAAGAATTGAGTTAGAATTTTGATGGGGATTACACTGAATCTGTAGATTGCTTTTGGCAAGATGACCATTTTTACTATATTAATCCTGCCGATCCATGAGCATGGGAGATATTTCCACCTTCTGAGATCTTCTTCATTGATCTTATGATATTTCTTCCTAAGTTTCACTCATATTTACATAGCAAAAAAACAAACAACAAAATTCCCTTCTTCAACACCTGTACTTCTCTGTACTTTCAAATATTTTGCCTATTTCCTCCTGTAAGGACCCAGAAAGAGGACCCCAACTCAAGTCCCAATTAGCGCGCACCCAAGGAGACACGAGAGACTGACTTGATGCAATGGCAAAAGGCAGTTTACTAACAAGGGCCCTTGGATCGAAACTCATCCCACGCAGGGGAGAGAATTTCGATGAAGACCCCAGGAAGTTTAGAACTTTTATAGGGGGAGGCACAAGGGGGAAGGGAAAAGTGGGAAATTCTGGCGCGATTACATATGATTGGATATTTCAAACATCAGCACTTTGCGTAAGCAATCATTTTGACAGGTTCGATGGCCCATTAGTTTTGACCATGAAGTTTCAGACCTTCTAGGATAAACACCAGGTGGCCCATTACTCACTTAGGCATGTTTAGACTGGTCAAGATATGTCTTTGGTTGTTTCTACATTTCTGGTCACCTCGTCCCTAGAGGGGCTTGATATTTTTATTATGGCTATTCTCAGCAAGCTCAGCAAGCTGTCCTGCGGTCTTTGCCAAGTTGTTTGTGGTCTCTGCTGAGCTGTTTTAATTTTTACCCTTACACTCCTAGAATATGTATTAGAGATAAAAGTGCTCAAATATTCTAAACATTGTGACATTCCATTAAGTTCTTATTTTCATCCTGCTTTAAATCTTATTAGCACTACTCCACAAATTCTCCATGCATCTTCATACTTCAATATACAAATAAAAGCACACTGAATTACATAGGTTAGTCTATAGCACATTGTATGTCAAGTAAGTAAGGAGCTGCCTGTGCAGAGCAGTATGCAGTGGGACATGAACATTGTATGTGTATGAGTGCATTTATTCATCATGTTTGTGTGCAGGACATGGAGGGCAGAAGTAAATCACAGGTGTACATTCTCCAGAGCCATTTATTTTCATTTTTAGTATAGAGAGTCCAAAAGGCCCAATCCTTATCATATAGACTGGACAGGCTAATCACCAAGCTTCATGGATCTGCTTATCCTCGTATAATCAAAACTTGGATACACAAGATGGTAGGACAATATCTAGATTTCTATAAGGGTATTTTAGACGAGGTCCTCTTGTTTCCATGGGAAACAATGAGTAAAAGCTGGGACACACTGACAATCCAGGTTTATTCTTATGAATTACAATGATGACTAATTTTAAAAGGTTTTATGGCTATGTGTGTTCATATAGGTTCTTGTTGTAGCTGTTTTTGTATATGCATCTCAAAAGTTTTCCTCTTTTTCTATGATTCTATCTTTTATGATATCATGGACCTTTTAATTCCATGGATTTTATTAGTAAGAGGCAATTTTATTTTACTTAGATGGGGGCAAACAGGACTAAAAGGGAAAGACTGTGCTTGACTAATCTACCACAGATAAGATGTGTGTCCTATCTTGAAAAATACCTAAAAGAAGAATGAATGTTCTTCAAAAATGATCTCTCCAGCAGGGATACAATAAGTTTGTTGTTCTTTAACACAATTAAAATATTTTAACATAGGCATATACTTTGGAATTCAAATTAATTTAGTTAGCAAAATACAACTTTAATACAACTATATTTGAGCATTATACTTTCACTCTAATATCCAACTATAATGCTCTGTGTGCCTTTTTTTCAAAATGTGTTATTTCTTCATTGTGGATTATGATTATTAGAAAGATGAGCCATCTCACAGTCATAACTAAGAGGTGTTCAATAAGAGCCCTAATACTTTAACAAACACATCTCTAGAATTTTGTCTCTAAAGTTTTTTTTTTAAATCAAAGGAATGCTTTGTAGGAAGCTTTTGTTTGCTCAGAGGACTGGGTATCTTACTTCACAATTATATCTATAGAAGGGAAAGAAAGGCAGCTCTATAGTTACAAATACATTACAGGTAACATATGCACATATTGGTAGACTGATGAATCTCTACAAGTCCTAAAGGCACAGGAGGAGGCTGTGAGGGAATAAAGAACCATATTTTCTCTGGTAATACTTCAGGTGTCCACAAATGTGAGTAAGAGAAGTAGAGCCATTTTTCTGTCAATTCAGACATTTTGGGATGTAGCCTCATATTCTTTGCTTTAGAAATAGAAGGAGAGGCTGGAGTTACAACAAGCATTACAACAACTTTGAGTATTGTGTCTTTTCTTAGTAAAAGAACTACAAACGGAGGGAGGACTTTAAAACAGGTTAAGCAGATCATTGTGCATATTAATCCCAGCTTTTGTTGTGGAACTAAAATTGTTGTAATGCCAAAGTTCTTCATCATGCTTCCAACTTAATTTTCCCTCTGCTCACATTTGGGTCATCTGATGGTATCTAGAGTAAATGAAGTCAGATCTCTTAGCTATAAAAGACAGACTTCATGGATGCATCTTTCATTTATCAATGTCTCCTTGATGTTTAGTTTCATCTGCACCTCATGAGACTGGTCCTCACAAATGACCATAAGGATCATTTCAGATTCTATCTGACTTGAGAAGAGAGATGGGTAGGAAAGAATGTGCATAGCTTCTGTAAAACTGATTTCATTCTCTCTAGTTTCTTCTGTCAACACTATCATGAAAATTCAAGTGCAGTTCCAAGAATCATGGCCATATGTTCTTATCATTTATGGTGCTATTATTCCCTAAGTGGTTTAATACTAATTTTATCACATGCTTTACTTACATGGAAAGTCTGGGTCTTGAAGTCATAATAATATTCTCCTGCACACGTTCATGGATTCATGTTTATTCATTCTAAGGAAGTTCCATTCTTTCACATTCAGAAATTTCTAATGCCATGCACTAAATTAATACTTCCAAATACCAAAAATATCTATCCTATTCTTTTGGGGCATATACACTTCAGTTGCTCTTTAAATGGACCTAATTGTAAAATTATAAGTGACTGTCTACCAAAAAATTCTTGGACTTGTTGCCTGGGAAATTGTTGAAAATATTTTATATGACCAAAGTAAGTTATGATGTATATAATTCTGTGTATGCTGTGGCATACAGTGTCTATGAGATTACTCTCAATAAAGTGAAAATACAACTTCCCAGATGAAACTGATGGATTTTCAACCCTTGACTATTATATTTCTTTCTTTTAACTGTAGTCATGTTACATTCTGGTATATTATAAGAGCACCCAAAACATTATTGTATATATTAGCATATTTTCTCAAAAACCACAGGACAGGCTTTACAATTTCTTTGCACAGAAGTCTATGAAGTACCATGGGCCAGTGTCTCTGCTTACTGGGTTATCATTATAAAAGAGTAGATGTATTTAAGTAAAAAGTTACATTTTTAAATTTTTCTCATATAATATTTTTAGTGAAGAACAGAAATCCAAGATTCTCCAAATATTTTTTATAACAGATAGGATGGAATTAAATCATCCAATATCAACATACTGTTGAACATGACTACAGATTTTGTTATATAACTGATCAGTTTAGTTACCTTTTGGAAATTAACACTGAAGTTTGTACACAAAATTCTGATCACAATCCTTAAATAAGTATGAGTATATATCTCTTAATAAAATTCTCAATATTCCTGAGTCAATATTCAGGGATTATTGCAGAATATTTCTGTCAATACCTTTCTTCTATATTAACTGTCATTCTATAAACAGAATGACAGTTTTATTCTCTGATTTCCTAATTCATTCAATATCAAGATTTGTGTTTTAATTTCTTTTTAAGACATACAGACAGTTTTCTTAATTGTGTTTTTTTGTGCATATCTCTGGTCCTAGTTTATTATAGAAACCACCATCATTTTTAGCCTCACACATTTAAATTCAATTAAAATTAAATTAAATTAATTAAATTAATTAAAAGTCATGCCACAAGCACTGTGCTTTTGGATTTGAATATAATCAGATTATGATATTCTTAACTTCTGGATTTTCAAAAAAGTCTTTTCTCCAAAGGGTTCATGGGGCTAAGAAGTAATTTTCTCTGAATAAAAGATAGAGTGATCCACAAGCCTTACAGAGGTAGGTTCAGTCTTTTCTAAATGCTCTGAACTGTATATAAAATAACAAATATGTTTCTGAATGGAATGACCTTAGGTAGTTCAGTCAGAGCCTTCCAAATACAGAAAAAGATTTTAAGTTGCTTGTTACTGTTCAATATAATTGGTTATTTTCCAATATAATTTCACAGTCACTTATTTCATGTCATAAATACAGTGTATGTTTAAAAAGATTTCAATTCCTGATTTTAAGTAACCTGACAACAGGATTAACTGGACGTCAATATCAGTGCATGATCACTAGCGCTTTCACTTTTAGTTATTTAAAACTCTATCAGAGAAGATAGAAATTAATTTTCTCATTGTTCCAGATGCAGTTATCATGCTGGATGAATACTTGCAGGCAGGATACTGAGAAACTGACTAACATGCTTCAAAAACCAGATAGTTTAGAGCAAGGAAGGCTGCCACTCACAATTCTGGTAACATGTAAGGTCAGACATATCTTATGAGATATGTTCTTGTGAATTTAGGTGCTCATAGCACTCAAAAAAGAATGTTGGAACCATTTTAGGTTGTATTTTGTGAGCCTCTGGTTATAGATAATGGGAAAAATGACTCAGGTCCTATGTGAAACCAGTACATGCTCTTAATTGCTCTAGTCTTCTCTATATAATTCATTGCCAGTTTATTTTCTATTTGATATGGGACAACAGAAATTAAAATGTTTCCACATACTCTTAGAGTGTGTCTTTCTATATGAAGTTAGGTAAATAGAAAATGGCCCCCCAAAATGCCTAAAAATTTGATTACATGTTGATTTTAAATTTTGTCAAGGTGATTATAGAGGTACATCATCACAATGATAAAACAACATATCAGTTCAGTAGAAAGAAATTACATAGACAACATCTGCCTGTGGTCACAACATGCCCTGATATACATTTGTTTAATGACCTAATTGTTCTTACTTAGCTCTACCTATTGTGATTTTCCCAACACTACAGTAGAGTCATCATACTAAAAACATTCTTTTAACACATAAACACTATATGGCATGCCTTATTGTTGAGTAGCATAAAAACATAATTTGTATTTATAGAAAAATTTTCCCTTGATTGTTTAATATTGCCCATATTAGTCTGCTGAGTGATTAGTCTGAGCGTAATAGTCTGAGCATTTGTTAATATGTATGTCATTCTCAAGTGTACATTTCTGTGGTACTGAATTAAGAAAATCCCCCAAGGAAGGGGCAACCTGACTATTTTTTGACTGTATTCATTGTCTAGACCATACAACCGCAAATGAGGGACAAGTTAATATAACTATCAATGGGAAGTTTCTCATTTTTTCATTATCTTCTGTAGTATGTAAGCAGATGGTTAAAATATTGAAGAGAACAGAAGAAACAATCTCTTTTCTGCCTTCACTTAGAATTTTATTTATTATTTTATCAATTTTACATAAAGACAATAATTAAGGTCCTGTTGCTCAATGGGGAGAAAGTCAAAGAAAAGGCCTCAAAGCCAAGGAGGCTGTGCTGAGGACCATTGGACCCAAAAAAAGCCCCACTATCTTAACATTAAGTACTTCATGAGGCCCAAGACCCTGTAGCACAGAGGCAGCACAAATACTCTTGACACAATAGGTCCAGGAGAAATAAGTTTGACCACTATGTCAGCATTAATATGACCCTGTTCAACCAATTAATCACAAAGAATACAGAGACAGCACTCCTGTGTTTATTGTTGATATCAAGGACAATAAGGACCACAACAAAAAGGCTGTAATTGATGTGAGTAAAGTCAGTAGCATGATAAGGTTGATAAGGCCTAATGAAAAGGAAAGAAAAGTATGCCTTTGCCTATGATTTTCTAGGCATTGATAACAAACATGGAATCTAAATTATGCAGCAGTTAAATTTTGTTGAATTATCTTCAACAGGTCATGTACTTAGGAAGCTGTGTGGAGTCAGCAGCTAGTCACTCAGTGGACTTTTTCTCTGAGGAAGCAAAACTTAATTCTCTATGGCCATTGAAAAAGCAGAAACACACACACACACACACACACACAGAGAGAGAGAGAGAGAGAGAGAGAGAGAGAGAGAGAGAGAGAGAGAGGAAAAGAAGAGAAAAAGAGAGGGGGAAGGGTGGGAGAGGGAGGGAGGGAGGGAGGGAGGGAGGAAGAGAGAGAGAGAGAGAGAGAGAGAGAGAGAGAGAGAGAGAGAGTCACATAGTGGATGAAACAAAGATACAACAACTTTATTTTTTTCTCTTAGCTTCTTTTAATACCACCTAAGTCAAAAAAATCTCTAAGGAAGAATAAATTGTACCTCATAGCCACAAGTTACATATTCTCCAAATACAATCATCACAAAAACATATTCTTCAATTACAAAGAGAGAAATTACATGATTACTGATTATATATTCTTCTTTTGAAACTCACACCTAACTAACCATTTCACATGTAGTGGAGAGCTTTTGGGGCTACTTGGCAGGAATCTGACATTGGGCCAGGACAAGAAAGTGAGCTTCGGGTGGGAATTTGACAGTGGGCCACGACAAGAAAGTAAGTTCAGGCAAGAACCTAATTTTAGGCTTTGAACAGGGAAGTAAGCTCAGATATCTTGGTCATCCTAATAAGTTCTTAGAAACAGTGATCACAGCATTTTGTTTATTGCCTTGCTTGTTCCTTGACTATTTTTGTTTATTATATTACTTGTTACTCAACCCAGAACTGACCTTATTATTTGCATGTAATTAAAACAGTATAAAAGCAGATTGGAAAACAATAAACCTCCTAACTGGCTGGGATCATGCTACAGTATTTTCTTTTTTTCTTTTTAATTCTCACTCATGCCCTGGATAACCAGTTGACTGGCTGAGCTAGCTTGGTCAACATGTATCTTTCTTTCCAGAGATTCATCCTACCTCAAGGCAATAATTCTTTTGTCACTAATTAACAAAATTAAGCAAGCCAATTCTATTGTTGCCAGTTTTACCCTATGCTAGCTGTGGGTAGTATGTATTGATTAAGAAATAAATCATCTTACATCTTACTTTTTGAAACCTCATTTAGGTAACTAATAGAATCATTTACTTTTTTGTTCATAATTCTGCTTTTTTCTTGGTAAAACCTGAGACCATATCCTTAGATCACAAGACCAAGGAACTCCAGACTTGATCCAAGGTGAATGTTTTCTTTGATCATTAACGTGTCTCAAGCCTTTCATTCCACAAGTACAACTATGTGCATGAAAGCTCACTGTTCTTTTCTAGACTACCCAACCCTTGGAATTTCTACAAAGAGGGGCAACATTATATACTTAGTTCTATCTTTGTTATGTCTTCCTGGAAAAATGACCTAAACTATCTTCTGAATCTCCTTTACCAACTATTCTAACTTACTTAAAAGTATTTAAACCAAATCAGGAATTCTGTAAAATCATTAAGTCTTTTAAACAGCATTATTCTATAAAAGGTCATCATTGTGTTGATCTGCAGGAAAATTTCCCAATAGAGTGGGCTCTCTCCCATCAAGCAATTACACCAGACTATAAACAGTAATGGTCTCCCCATGCCCATCCACACCATGCTAGAAACAGAAGGAATACAGACAAATATAAGAAGTCACAATACCAGTAAGAAGCAATCTAGAGATGAAACTCCCTAGAGCTGTGTGTCTCCATGCTACATCCATTGTAGCTGTGCAAAACAGAGCAACATCTCCAGGAAGGTCACTTGCCTACTGCAGTTTCTCCTGCATAGTGTCTGCCAAATTTTAAATACACACTTTTCTTATAATAAAGATAATTTCAGCTTATTATATTTTCCTCACAATATTCCTGTGGCATTGTCCCCTCACACAGCCTTGACAAGGCTGAATAAGACCTTGTTTACCACAATAGACCTTGCTACAATGGGACCTAGGTAGAGTTATCTATCCTGGGTACATGTACAACTTCCAACAGGAACTTAGAAGAATAGACTTCCCACTGAGCTTTCCTTAAGACATAATCCAGCTGAAAAAAAGGATGGGTTCCCTGGGCTTCCCCTATATATACAAGTGCTGAATATTAAACTTTGAGCCTTGATCAGAGAACTTTGTCTTGGCTCCATGTTTATATTGCCTCTCCTGTTTTTCATTTCCAGCCTCCCTTTCAGGAGAACCTAGTTTATCAGTGGCCACCAGTGGCTACAGGAGACAACCCAATGAGGGACCTGAAAATGGGGGAAATGACTGAGAAATGCTGTCTTGGGTGGAGTTCCACAGAAAACAGAAGAGTTGTATCCTGCACACAATAAGCAATGAACAGCATTGATGTAAGTCCTAGTTTTTTGTTTTTGTTTTGGAGGCTGTGTTGCAGGAGGTGCATTAAGCAGATACAGCTTGGCTGAATAGGTGTTAACCTGACAATGTTTTCACCTAGGGGGTGACAGCGAAATTTTAAGTGGAGGGAATCATAGATAGGTCTTTGTCCATAGCCTAAGAGCTGCCTCAGGTGAGAGGAACAGGTTTAGGAGGAATTGGGGAAGTAAAGAAAGCAGGGCACAGAGGAGTAACTATCAGTAGCTCCTGCTGCAAATCCTAAAGAAAGAGATAAGAGTTAGACCTTGAATAAGCTATTTCAGAGCTCTTCTAAGAACAGGAGGAAATCTGGAGATGACCTGATTTCTCTCTGGCTCCTACTGGAGAAATTCTTAGTTCTTGTCTATTGTCTGTTTTTGGTACACCAATCTGTCCACGTGTGTAAATTGTCTGTTTTTGTTTCGTTGTTTGAATAATTGTTGTTCTGTGTTTTATGTTCAAAAGAAAATATGGTTAAAACCTTATTTGCTGGTCATCAATCCTGTAGGAAGCCGTGGCTTGTGCTGGCAGAATCCGCCATTCCAAGATGGCGCTGACACCCGATATTCCTCCTAGTAAACAAGTAAACTGCACATGTGCTATGGTAAAAGCGCGCCAAAGTCTAAGCCCATCCCAGGACGTTTTGGCGGGCAACGAGTAAGCAGCTAATCAGAGGTGAATACACTGCTCCAAGGGTATATAAACAGTGCTTTTTCCGGGCCTGGGGTCTTCCTCCATTTTCATTTGGAATAAACGTTTTGCTGCGGAAGGATCCTGATGTGTGTCTGCATGCGTTCTTGCTGGCGAGACGATTACAGGCACGTCACACAATCCCTTGGTTTAGTTTAACTTGTTTGAAAGGCAATCTTAATGTGCACAGTAGAAACTGTTAAGTTACCCTGCACCTGTAGCTGGTGTCTATCTCAGCTGAAGAAGCCTTTCTAGGAGCTGATTGTTTGCATAAGCTGCTGTTAAAGGGGCCAGTAGCTTTTGGCTTCTGTAATAAGCAAGCTGATAGTTGTTTTTCCTTGAAAAATCTCTGTGACAGTGTTTATTGGGTTCAGCAGGTGTCAAGATGCTTCTCTATTGAAATTACAGCTATAAAAAGTAAGAAAATTTTGTTTGGTTTAAATATGTAAGATGTATAGCCACTTCATTTTTGTTTCTGACTGGTTTTAAAAGTATAAATATGTTCTGAATGTTCTATAAGTATAAATATGTTCTATGTTTGGCTATAGATTATTGGCTTATAGATTACTGGGTATGATTAAAATTTGTAGCATTGGCAACAGAAAGTTGACTTAAAGCTGATAACTCAGGGTTGTAGTCATTCAGACAACAACATGTGGCATGAGCTAACCTGGAAAAACAGGCCTCTAAAGATGCTAGAAACTAGACTTATAAAAGTAAGTTTTAAAACAATGTCTCTTTAGTGAGGTATTAAAAGTTACAGTCATACATTCATATGTAAGAATTGGCAGCCAAATACTTTGTTAGGTGATGCACTTGGTGTTCATTTTGGAGAGACTAGATTTGAGTTTTGCTTTCCAAAGTTGTGGTTGCTCTGGTGTTGCAAGGGAAATTAAGAGGTATGGTTGTATTGCCAGTGTTCCATTGGCTGCAGTTTGCAGTTTAATCATGGGCTCCAGTTTTTTTGACTCACTTGTTTTTATAGTTGTGAAGAGGATCAAGCAGGTAGAGATGATTGTAAGAGTAATAAAAGAGTTAAATACAGCTGTAGCACAGTACAGGCTTTCCCCTTTTACACAAGCTTTAATTGGATGTTTTAAATGTGAAGGTTTGGGTCATTTTAGAAATGATTATCCCAGGGACAAAGGCATGAGCAGACTCTCTTAGACTCAGATTTAGAACATTTATATTTGAGTTGATGCAAAGCTCAGAGTGAGCTCAGCAGAAGCCTATATGGCATTCTTTTTTGTCTTGGTCATCCTGACTAGCCCTTAGAAACCCCTAGAAGGGTGTTTTCTGGATTTTGTTTTTTTCTTTGCTTGTTCCTCTGGGAGGAAGGGTCAGCCACAGACCCCAAGGCACTCACAACCCACAGATTATGGACCAGGAGTTATAGGTAATGATTATTCAGGAGATATTAAAATTATGGCTGCTTCCCCACATGGCATTATAGCTGTGCCTACTAATAAAAGAATCATTCTAAGAGTAAGAGAGGACAAGATTGGTGTTCAGGTTGGCCTTTATCTGATACTCAGCTACAAGGGATTGGTTATTCCATTAATCCAAAATAAAGTTCAAACTTAAACTAGCAACTTGTGGGGCATTGCAACCTGACATGCCTACTCCAGCTGCCATTCCAGGAAATGCATATGGAATTATGGATTTGGAGGATTGTTTTTATATTGTTTCTTTGCATCCTGGTGACTGTGGGAGGTTTTTCATTTAGTGTGTCTGCTTGTAATGTTAAAGAATCTATGAAATGATATCATTGGAAACTTTTGCCACAGGGAATGGCTAATAGCCCTTTGTTTTATTAAAAAAAATTGTTTCTGATTTAATACAAGAGTTTAGGACTTTGGATCCTTCAGTGTATATTATTCATTATATAGGTATTTTATTAGCTGATCCCTCAGAAGGAGTTTTACTGCAAGACTTTGCTGTCATACAACGAGCTTTAAAATTTTGAGGAGTGCTTGTTGCTCCAGAAAACATTCAAAGACAATATCTTCTTCAATATTTGAGACCTCAGTTATATCTTAAGCAGATTGTGACACAGAAAATTCTTATAAGAAAACAGTTGGTGGCTGGAGATATGGCTGAGTAGTTAAGAGTCCTGACTAACTTCCTTTCTAGAGGTCCTATGAGTTCAATTCTTAGCAACCACATGGTGGCTCACACCAACTGTAATGGGATCTAGTGCCCTCTTCTGGCTTGCAGGTGTACATGCAATAAAAAGAAAGTTTACTTTTAATGATTTTCAAAAGTTGTTAGGAGATATTAATTGGCTAAGACCTTACCTTAAGATTATCACAGGAGAACTTAAAACACTGTTTGATATTCTCAAGGGGAATGAAAATCTTAGTTCCCCTGGGCAATTAACAGATGAGGGACAAATAGCTTTGCAGAAAGTACAGGAAGCTATTAGCCAACAACAGATACATTTTACAGCTAAAAAAAAAAAAATTAGGCTGTCCTGTTGGGCCCCAGTTTGGCCCTGGTTTGGGCCTGTGGACAAACACGAGCCTGGCTTGAGTTTCTGCAGCCTTGTGAAAGAGCCTAAGCCTGGCTCTCTCCTGCACCCTCTGCTCTGCTGCCTTATTCCGAGGTAGGCCCTAACTCAGGACAAACCACTCATCTCTACCCTAGTAACCTTAACCCTGGTGGCAACTGGCCAACCACCGGGTATTCTTGGCAACCCCAAGATTTTAAAGAACTCAAGAAGGCTGTGGCTGAGGATGGGCCAAAGTACCCCTGGGCCAAGACTATCCTTGAGGCCTGACCCACCAGGCATGTGTTGCTCAAGATTGGATGGAGTTAGCTATGGTGGTCTTCCATGGGCATATGTTTGTTAAGTTTCTGGCATATTTTAATGAGGAATGCCACACCCAGGGGGAAAGGAGCCAGAACACTCAACCAGCCATACAAATCACCACTGGGATGCTCTCTGGTGCCTCCAGCCAATACTCCACAGGTGCCCACCCACCAGGATCAGGTCAGAGCTATTGACTTTGCCACCTGGATGAAACTCGATGAAGGGACCACTGAGTGCCCCATAGCAGGGATTAATCATAAACCTACTGAGGACCTTGCCTCCTTAATTGACAGAGTTCAAAATAGCATGCAAAGGAAATTCCCTGCGTGTGACCTTCAAGACTGGTTTGTTTGCTCTCTGGTCTTGGATGGAATGAATGCTGATCACAATCTTGCCTGCACGGGGTTGCACAACCAGGCTATTGACAGGTTGATCATGGCCACCAAAGATGTAGGCTTCTCCTCCTTTCAGACTAGGGCACTGCCCACTGCTCTAAAGGAGGCCCATAAGGAAGATATGAATGTTCTTGTTAATGCCCTCCAACAGACCTCAGTCAGTAGAGGACAGACCTGTTTCAGGTGTGATAAAGAGGGCTATTTTAAAAGAGAGTGCCCCAATTTTACAAAAGCTGCCTCACATCCTGCAAGTGATTCACCATGTACCCCTTGCCTCAGGTGCAAGGAGGGCTTTCACTGGGCTAGAGACTATAAATCTAAATTTGATCTCAATGGCCAGCTTTTAAACTCCATGGGGCTGACCCCAGCCCCATTAAATAAGGGGAAGCCTCCAGTTAGTGATAACTGGCCCGTGTCTCTTGTCTCTGGGCTCCACCCTAAGATGACCCTTGCCATAGGCAGGAAAACTTTTTGGTTCCTCATTGACACCAGCACAGATCGAACTCTGATTAGAAAGAAGCAAGTCCCCCACTCTTGGCAGCTTGTTCTGGGTCTACCCTTACTGGGTGTGGGGGACAGTCAACCTCATGGGAGACTGCCACCTGCCTTTCCTGGGGGAACCATGATGGCTATCACAGTGATGTCTGCCCCCTTGTGGTTGCTGGCCTTACTGCTAACATTTTGGGGCAGAACATCCTTGGAGAGGCAGAGGACTTTATTACTTACTACTGATCACAAAAAATATTATTATGATCTGTTAGATACTAAGGAATGAACAGTCCTTTAAACAGGGAAAGATAGTAAGAAGTTTGCCTTTTCTATTCCTTTTGTTGATTTTGGCAGACAGACCTGATTCTAGGTTTGAGTAGACAGTTCTACCCCAAGGCATGGCCAATAGCCACCCTGCCATGTGTCAATATTATATGCATATTATTTTTCATCCTTTTTAGATGATTCTAATATTTAATTTTATATTTATATGGTTGATATTATTTTGGGTGCCCCTAGCTTTTTGGGCCTCCAGGAGCTTACTGATAAATGTCTCCCAATCCTTTAATGTAATAATTTTTGGATTACTCCTGAAAAGTTTCAAAAGGTGCCACCGTTTAATACCCTGGACTCCATGTTGTCCTTGGATGCTGTGTCCCCCATTAAGCCTCAACTTCAAATTTAAGATTCCTATACTCTTTCACAATTACAAAAGGTTTTGGGAGAAACTAATTGGATTAGGTCTTAGATCTCCAATGCCACAGAAGATCTAACACCATTATTATTTGACCTCCTTAAGGGAAATGACCTCTCCACCCCCTGTAGTTCTGACATCTAATCACATGTAGCTGTTGAATAAGATTCAACAGGCCATCGATTCAGCCACCCTTAAATGATGTGATCCCAACCTACCCCTTATTTTATATATTTTGCTTGGAGAAATGATATACACCATACTACTTGGTCAAGAGGGTAAACCTGTTCATTGGAGCCACCTTTCAGTGGGAAGGGCTCCTCAAATTTATTCTATGGCTAACCAGCTTGCCAATTGCATTGTTAAGGGGAGAGATTTTTCCATTAGGCTCTTTGATGCAGAGCCTTCTGCTCTCCTTATCCCATTCAAGACTACAGATTTCCTTTGGTTACAGAGAAACAGTAGCCTGGTTGCTCTGGCCCTAGAGGGCTTTCTCAGTGAAATTGATTGCCACTTTATACCATATAAATAGATGATTTCCTTTTCCAGACTTCAATGGAAGCCCTTCAGAGTTTTTCTATCTAGCCTCAACCCAAATTATTCCACCATCTTTACCGATGGTGGGTGCCTGGAGTCCTCCATTGTTGTTTTCCCCATTTCTCATCAGACAAAGGTCCATCACCTATAAAGTCAGATGTCCAGAAAATTGAGGGTTCTGCCCAATTTAAAGAATTGTTTGCAGTCATTATGGCATTAGATATGATTTCTGAATCCTTTAATTTGTTTTCTGAAAGTATCAATGTGGTAAACTTATGGCCTAATTTGGTAGAGACTCATATTAGGCTTGATTTTAACCTTATTACTTCCCTGATGATTCAGGCATGTACCTTACTAAAACAAAGACAACATCCTATTTTTCTCCAACACCATTGAGGTCATTAAGACCTCCCAGGGTTGCTATCTGCCAGAAACTGTCTGGCAGATCAATTTGTCTTGGGCTTACAATGCCATACTGTTGCTGAGGCGACTCAGTTCCACTTATTAACTCATGTCAATTGGAGGGGTCTAAGACATAAATACCCCCAAGCCCCAATAAAAGACCTTAGAAAGATCATTTGTACCTATAGGTCTTGTCATCCATTCTTTTTTTCCCCTCTTTTATTGGATATTTTTTTTATTTACATTTCAGATGTCATCCCCTTTCCCTATTTCCCCTTCCTAGAATCCTCCTCTTTTTTGCTTTTATACCATTTTAACTAAATGCAAATATTAAGACCAGGTCTAGATTGAGGGACTAGCAATACAGTAGATGCAAAAACTCAAGGAACAAGCAAGACAATAAACATAAATAGTCAAAGAACAACCAAGGCAATAAACAAAATTCTGTGAACATTTCCTTGATTACTGTTAACAGTGATAACATTCTGATAACAGGATGACCAATATATCTGAGCCAACTTCCCTGTCCTAGCCCAAAGTCATTTTCATTTCTGAAGCCTACTTCCTTGTTCTAGCCTAAAATTTAGATTCCTGTCTGAAATTACTTTTTTATTCTAGTCTAATATTTAGATTCCTGCCTGAGATTACTTCTTTGTTGTAGCTTACGATTTAGATTCCTACCTGAAATTACTTCTTTGTTCTAGCCTAATGTCAGATTCCTGCCTGAAGACTACTTTCTTGTCCTTGGCCCATGTCAGATTCTTGCCAAGCAGCCCCAAAGGCTCTCTGCCTCTCTCTTTTTTTTTATTTCATTAACAAGACTGAGCCTGTCTTAGGTTGTTTTGACAAGAATGCCTTCCTTACCCATCATGGAATGTGCATTATCAAAACCAATGCATTTCTGTCTTAGGTTGGTAAGACTATGTGCAGAATCGTACTCATCCTTGGCTTTCCAGCCTGTTAAATTAATGTTTGTCTGGGGGTCCATTATCAATTTCAAGTCATGTGCTTTGGCTGCCAGACTGTTGAATCAAGTTGTAGTTAGAATCAAGTTTTAACATGATGGGCAGGAATAAAAGTATTCCCAGGACATGAAGGGCTAGCCTGGTCAAGCTATATATGCCATTCCTGAGGTTTGCTTGTCAGCCATTCTTACAGGTTCCTCTCCTCCAGCCCATGGGGAGCAATCCCTGAGGGCTCCACCCTATTAATTTTTGGCATCTCGATGTTACTGAACATTCCCCACTTGGGAAGTTAAAATATATATTTGTGAATGTTGATACCTTCTCCCATGGGTGCTGAATGTCAGCCCATGCCGGAGAAAAATTTAAATATGCAATTAACCGTATTCTTCAATGTTTTATCATTCTTGAACTTATGGATCAAATCAAAACAGATAATGGCCCATGTTTTACAAGCAAATCTTTTTCAGAGTTTCTCCATACGTGGAAGATCTCTCACACTACAAGCATCCCTTACAACCCAAGAGGACAGGCAATTGTCAAAAGATAAAATCAGGCTTTAAAGTCTCAGTTACAAAAACAAAAGAGGGAGTCTTTATCTCAACATGATCAGCTAAAAAAGGCATTATTGACTTTAAATATTTTAAATTTTTCAAAAGAAAATCCTTAGTTGTCCCCACTTCAAAGACATTGGATCTCCTCAATCTCCTATAGCTCAATACTAGTCAGATGGAGGGACCCACTGACAGGACCCTGGACCAGGACCAGACCCACTCCTAACAGCCAGGAGGGGAGTCAGCTGCATATTTCCCCAAAGTGAAAAACGACCAATCTGGAGACTGGCCAGAGACATAAAGTATACGCCTCAACAGGGGGAGGTTGCCAATGACATTTCCAGGGAGTCCATCAGCCCTGAGAAACCACCCCTGTATGCTTCACCAGCAGGAGACCAAGATGATCAAGAAAATGACCCTGCTGCTGACATGGATGCTGCTCCCCATCTTGACTGAGGGAGGACTTGGGGACCCCCGAGGAACATGAGAGTAACCCCTGTGACTGTAAAGGAGGTGAGGAGAGCTTGAAGACTACTCATTGTGAACTGGATTTTACTGCCTATTACCCTATTTCCTCCCTCTCCTTGTCCCATTCCTTTTCACTCTTCTTATCTTGACTGTCTGGCCATGTATACTCAATAAGCTCACTCAATTTATCCATCAGAGGCTAGAGGCAGTCTGGTTTCACCAAGTTGAGGTCCATTATCAAATCCTTGTCTCTTATGAGCCAGGCTCTACATATTCCTTTGCCTATGAGCACTCCTCCTCAACTTTCCACCTGACCAATGATGGGTAATATCTCTGATGTGCTGAGACAACCTAGGACAGGTTGTGGAACAGCAACTCCTTGAGCTAGAAAGACACATGGAATCCAGAGATAGGTAAGATTCTTATGTGGAGGATAACCTCAGACAGGAGCCATGTAACTTGCTCATTACAAAAACAAAAGGGGGATATTTTGGGCTCCATTTTGGCCCTGGTTTGGGCCTTGTGGACAAACACAAGTCTGGCTTGTTTCTGTAGCCTTGTGGAAAAGTCTATGCTTGGCTTGAGTTTTGAGACCTGTGTCAGTCACTTTCAAACTGTGGTGACACAGCAAGACCTGTTTGGCCCTGCCTCTGTCCTGCTGTTGCTGATGTAGAGCTTTGTCATTGCCCTTGTCAGTCACCCCATACCCTCTATCACCCTTCTCTGCCTCCTACATCATCTTACCCCACCAGAAATCCCCCTCCCTATGCCCCAAGTTTATGTAAGTGAGAGGCTAATGCAATAAAGTCAAGTTCCTACTTTGACAAGACTTCTGGTCTGGTGTGTTTCTTTTGGGTTGTCAACACTCTCCATCCCACTCAGCCCTGGAGAGAGACCTGGTGGGACCAGGACCTCTCTCCTCTTGCCTGGACCTGCTGACAAGGAGCCAACATTGTCCCATAGCAGTTTTTTTTTAGCAAAAGGGACCATTAATGGGGACTCTTCCTTCTTCATCTCCAAGTAAAATTTGAACAGCCTATTATGAAGCTATTGCTGTGTTAATACAAAATTGTAGGATAGAATCCTGAAAGTATTTTGGATGAAATGTTTATTCCTTATTTCAAACAGCAACTAAATTGGTTATTGCAGAATACTGATATTTGGCCTATTGCATGGCAAACTTTTAGGCAAATTTGATAACCATTGTCTAAAAGACAAGTTGTTACAATTTTCCTCTATGCATGCTTTTTATTTCCTGTAAATTTACACATGCAGCCCATAGAAAATGTATTTACTGATGGCTCATCTAATGGGAAGGCAGCATATGTAATTGAATCACTTTGTTCAGTTTCTTGAGTCTCTCCCTAGTTCGGGACAAATAATTGAATTATGTGCTATAGCCACTGTTTTTGAAATGCTGAAAAATAAAGCTTTCAATTTGTACTGATGGCCAATATATAGCACCTGGTTTATAATTGCTTAAAATTATTGCTTTTTAAGATACTGCTAACTCTCAAATTTTACAAATGCAGCTTAATTTAAGAAACATGTACTGTTCCTTAACTTTATAGAACATTTAAGAGCTCATACTGCATTACTTGAACCCCAGGGCAATGGCACAGCAGATGTGTATACCAGGCAGATTATAGGCATTACACAAGAACAATTTGCCACACAATCTCATTCATTTATTATCAAAATAATAATAGCTTGAGACAATAATTTAGTATTTCTAGAGAATGTGCATGTCAATTGTAAAAACTCGTTCTCAATGTCATCAATTTCTTCATAATGGTGTTAATACTTGAGGACTTATACCTAATCAATTATGGCAAATGAATGTTACTCATTTCTGATTTTGGAAAATTAAAATATGTACATGTGACTTCACATCTTTTTAGGCTTTCTACTTGCAACTGCTTTAACAGGAGAAGCAACTAAAAGTGTAATTAGTAATTCTTACATTATTTTTCTATGCTTGGTGTTCCATGTCAGTCTAAGACAGATAATGAAACTGGCTATTACTGTCATGCATTTGAGATGTTTTGTTGACAACTTAATATTATCCATGCTATGGGAATTCCTTATAATTCTCAAGGACAAGGTACTGTGAGACAGGTACTGTGGAACTTTAAAATAATATCTCCATAATTCTGAGTGTGGTAGGAGCAACTACTGGCACTTCTGCCATTTTTTTAAAGGAACTCTGAAAAATTGGCTTTTAAAAACCAAAACAGGGAGTTATACCCTCCAACATCACTGAAATGACACCTTGCTTTTGTCCTATTTGTTTTAAGTTTTTTGCAAACTGATGCTAAAAGTCAGTCTGTAGCAGATCGCCACTGGCATCCAGTCACTTCCAGGTCATATGCCATGGTTAAATGGAGAGACACCATAACTAATACATGGAATGGTCCCAATCCTATTTTAATTTGGGGCTGAGGTTCTGTCTGTGATTTTTCACAAAAAGAAAATGAAGCTCGATGGCTGCCTGAAAGATTGGTCCATCAAGTAGACACAGATCCTGAGCCTAATCATTATGATACTAATGATGAAGATGGCTCAGAATCCCTATCAGCCAGATGAGCTAACCTGGAGTGTAGTCTCCACTCTTACTGGAGAGCAAGTGTTTTCTATCAATACTCAAAGCCACCCCCTATATACCTGGTGGCCAGACTGTGTATGATCCTTACCAATTAGCAGCAGGATTAGATACCTGGGATGTTCTCACTTACAACTTTAATTTCTACACTGCTTAGACCACTGATTATATAATCTTGTTGTTTCTAACTTGTTGTTTTTAACTTTTGGACCTTTTATCTTAAACAGATTTATTGGCTTCATACAGGATCACTTTCAGCAGGCTCAGCTATTCACCTTGACAGTTATCCACCACTATGAAGAAATGCATTAAGTGCATGTTCATAGGTCCTTTGGTCTGAATTTATATGTGGCTTTTGTCTGTATGGGAAAGAGTATGCTATAGAAAGCTGGTAGTCAGAGACTGGTAACAGTGTTCTTAAGCTTCTATCGACCTAAGACAGAGGTAAACATCAATGCTGTTATGTTTGTCTTCCTTGATGGGTAAGAAGTAGCAATATATACACCAACCTAAGCCAGACATAGTCTCCTGACCACTCTACCCTAGAGGGGATGATGGAAAACAAATAAATCTTGTGCCTCCATCCAGCTACTGGTACTCCTCATCTTTAAAAAACTAAAAAGAGGGAATTGTACCTTCCCCCCAGCCTTGAATACACTGAATAAGACCTAGTTTACCACAATAGACCTTGCCACAGTAGGACCTAGGTGTAGTTATCCACCCTGGCTGAACATACAACTTCCTATAGGAACTTAGAAGAATGTACTGCCTGTTGAGCTTACCTTAAGACAGCTGAAACAAAGGATGGGTTCTCTGGGCTTCCCCAATATATACAAGTGCTGAATATTAAACTTTGCACCTTGATCAGGAACTTTGTCTTGGCTCCATATTTGTCTCACTCCTCCTTCTCTTTTTCATTTTCAGCCTCTCTTTCATGTCAGGTGAACCCAGTTCATCCGTGGCAGCTGGTGGCTTCATGCCATTGACATACTTATATTTTTCTTATATATTATAGGCATTTTCCCACACAAAAGGAGTTTTTTTATCCTATTGTAATATCTTCATTTCAACACACAATTTAACATAAAAAAATTAAATTAACTCTCTAAGTTTTTGAAACTTGTTTTGTTTTTATGATTTTGGTCACATTTAAGGTTTGAAACTTTTTATTCATAATTTCATGTTTCCCAGAATATTTCTCAATTCATCCAAGGTGATCAGAATGGTTGGCTTTGATTACCCAGTATCTAAAATTCTGATGTAAAGTATAAAAGATGATCATCATTCTACAATGGATAGGTTTTCTTGCCTAGTTTGATGTATACATCAAAATACATGCAAACTTGTATAATGCAGACAGACTGAACAATAGATGCCCATATACCTAAAGGATACTATTGGTAGTAGAATCTTCATTTGGAGAAAGAAGTCACAAGAAAGTGTATTGAACAAAACTCATTTACAAATCAGTATTTGCCTAGGAACTTATAAAGTTGGGTATGCATTTATGAAATTTCTCACTTTTTAAGATTGACTTCTAATATGGTGTTGGATTTAAAACATTAAAGAAGATGTCATTACTTGTTACATCATCAATACCTTCCTCCTATAGTTTATTAAATTATTGTTAGAACATAAAACACTATTATTGTGGAATAATACTGTAAGAACTAATTGAACTAACAATTATTGCTTCCAATAACAGTACCAAAGGGAAAAGCCAGGCATAGATGTTCACACCTGTTCTCACGTCATATCTGGATACTGATGAAGAGGGATTATGATTTCCAGACCAAACTGTTCACAGTATAAAAACATACATTAATACTCATTCAGAGAATATAAAATAGGCACAAGGTAACCAAAACATTATGTCAAAGATCACAGATAGACACAATTCTGAAAAAGAGACAAAAAGTCAAGGATCTCACATCATTATTATTTATTCACACCAAGAGGTTATTAATGTATTCATTTCAGTATTTCAGATAACATATTTCCTTGAAACATACATTTTAAAATTAGTAGTTTCTAACTCCTGTTATATGATAGATAATTAACCTAAATTAAGAACATTCATGAGGCAATTAAAAATAATGAGACTGGTAATACTAAATAGAAAATAATTACCTAGTACCTGGATGTTTTCTGTGCATCAATACGTGGTAAGCTCATGTACGTGACATGTGTACGTTTGAGATTGTCTGAACCATCAGTATCAAACTGTATATGGATGCAATTTAAAAAGAAGACTTTACAGCAACATTGTGTCTAGCAGTTAACTAAAACAAAAATGGATCAAAATTTAAATATTACTCATTAAATATTTTAGAGTAAACTATATGTATAAAAAGAAATTTTTTTTATAAAAATTAATGCATCTTTTATATCCCATACTATTTGACCAGTAGCTGCTTGAGTTGTATGTATATAGGAAACATTTATTCAGTCAGAAAATCACAATATAAGGAATCCAAGAGAATGCAGGGTCATCACAAAGGCACAACTAGATAAAACAACTACAATTCACCTTTTAAAAAGTGAGTTTACTATATATTCAAATTTGTGTTCTTCCAGGAAGTGGTGATACTATAGTCAAATTTGTTTTATGCAATATATTTCAATAATTGAGGACTACATAAAGAGAAAAGTTATCACTATTTGTAAATAAAGACAATATGAATAAAGACAAAGAAACATAACAAGTTTGCTCAATTTATGTCTCAATAAAGAAAACGGTATCCAACTGTAGTAAATAATGACAGTACATTTGCAATTTTTCATGCTGAAGTGCAGCGCTGAATGATTATTAGAGTCTGAAAGGACAAAGGATGGTGCATTACATAATACTCTAAAAAGATAGAAAGCAGATTGGAATAAAAGAGCAGCAGGACATATTCAAGGTCCCATTCATGCTGTGGCTTCCTATAATGTCTTGGCCAAAACTCTTGCTAGAGTTCAGGCTTTCAAGATCACTTATCCTGTATTAATGAGGAGGTAAGTAATGATAACTTAGACATTCCTATCTGTACCCTCACCCAGTGTGTTGTCCTTGGAATTTGACATAGTACCTCTTCTCCCTTTATTGAGTCAGACGTTCACTTTCTGAATATGAACACATCAACAGTGTATGCAACAAGGTCTCAGTTATTGACTTCCAATGGGACCTGGGATACATTTGCTGCATGGCACCTTGGGAACTACAGTATGATCTTCCCGTTCAGGCAAATTCCAGACGTCTTTAGTGCTACCAAGTTCCTGATATTCAATGTGGTATTCTTTTTCAGTGTATGAATTACCTTCCATCTGTCTACTACAGCACCAACAGGAAAGGTACATTAGCCATGGAATCTTTCTCTATATTGGCTTCCAGGACAGGGTTCCTTGACTGATTTTCACCCCCAAGTACTATATTATTCTGTTCTGATTAGGTCAAAACTAGTTTTCATTGCACCAGTGATAAACTACAACCTAGAAAGATAAATTTGTCTGAAATCATAGATCACTTTTTAAAATTGAATAGAAGTCTTAAAGCCAGTCATACAGCATTGCCAAAGTCACCAAAGGTCATAATTCGGGAAATGGATTATTTTATTACAGACAATTTGTATTGAAATAAAATCATTTTTAATGTTTTGAAATAAAGTTGGATTGATAAGTTCTTGGTTTGTGCCACTGTTATTTTTACTGCTATTGAAGTAACATGTTTTTTTTTTTT
>NW_021620131.1:416257-434760 GCF_004785775.1 Grammomys surdaster | reverse complement strand
TTTTTTTTTTTTCTGGTCCACTTTACATGCTAATTTTTTTAGATTATTTACATATTTTTCTAGCATAGAAGGTAGATTTTAATTCAGTAATTATTTATTTATAACAGTAATTAATTACTTACACAAGAAGACTAAAGTTCATGTATGTGTTCCTTTTCTTTTTCTAAGTTTGTAGATAGATATAGATATAGATATAGATATAGATATAGATGATATAGGTATCGATATAGATATAGATATAACCATAATAATGGTATGTTTCATCATGTTTTTCTTTGGATTATGTTTTTATTGTGAAAAATGGTATTCAAAAATGAATATAATATTTCATCAGTAGAATACTGTCTGAAGGAAACCCATAATAAATTCAATACTATTATTTTATAGAGTAATTTATGTCTTTTTCTTACAACCTCAGGGTCAAACAATCCTAAAACAGATGATACAGCTTACCAATAATCACATGAAGCCTCTGTTATAGCTATAAATGCATATATAAAATGTCCAACTGTCACCAGTTTAGCTGTCTTCATATATCTCTGTCTCTACCTTTGTATACTTTTTTTTAACTCACGACTATAAGATTTTTCACTTTTTTTTCAAATTATACATAGTCTTTCAACTGAAAGCATAAAATGGGTGAATCCTGCACATTTATCACTAGCCATTTCTCAGGAACATATCACCAATTTATAAAAGATATGCATTACATTCAAGGCTGATACTTTCTTTGTAATTTCTCTTCTCTATTGTGTGCTATATAGGTGCATAAGTGTGTAAGACTTTAACTAATATGTGCCTTTATCCTACTCATCTGTCTTTTCTCATTTTTTTAAAGATCATAAACTATAATCAGTCAATAACAAGAAGACAAGGAAATATGTTTTAATTTTATAGCTAAAATAGAATTCATTTAAATTGGATTATGTCTTTGGGAATTGGCATAGCCAATAATGATTTTTTTGGTCAGGTTTTAACATTTTAAAAAAATTTGAGTGATGAAGAGGAAAATAAAAATTACTTTTAAATTTAATCATATTTTTGTACATAATAATAGATCAAGCCTTCTACTGAAGAGAACCAGAACAGACAAAAGATAGATCTGAAGAAGCTTGTAAAACAACTGAGACATAAGAACAGGAAGTGGGTTTTGGATAGAGTGGTAGAAAGATTAATTTTACAATCACATTACATTAGAAATAAAGCCATGGGGCTGAGCAGATTTGTTTAAAATACCCTATGGACTAGAGTTCCTGAAACCTACAGTGGTGATGAATGTATACAATTCAAAGTTGGGGTGTTTTTTTAATAGTGAATCATGGGTTAATTTTGATTATTAGTCAGAAAACAGAATAAATCATAGATAATAACAAGAGAGTTGAGATTATTTTAAAATAAACATTCTTTGATAAAATTTAATGAAAACATCATGGAAAACAGGCCTGGAAACACAGTTTCCCTGGAAGGGAAGTCATAGCTCTGCAAACAGTTCATAGAAGAAAAGTAATATTAAAATTTATTTTTAGTAAATTAGTAATTGTAGTAAATTTAGTAATTGTAGTGAGACATTAATTGATATACTTTTGATATGTTCAGTCTTAAACACTTCTGTGAATAAGTCTTGTTTTTCTAGATTATAATCTTGAGATTTAGACATGAATAGCTAGCAATTAGTATGAGTTCTGTACTAACACTTTCCACTATTCATTATACCTTTCATTGTTACAAAATGGTTTCATTCTATTTATCTGTTTGTTTGCCTGTTTATCTCTTTGTATGTGCCTGTATGTGTGCCTTTGTCTGTGTATATCTCTCTGTGTCATATTTGTGTCATATTTATTTTGAATGCCTTTTATGAGATTATATCATTTTAGCCACCACAGTTAACCCAGACAACAAAGTTAAAAAATAAATATTTCTTTTATACATAACTTCAGAAATGTGCTATTTTCTCCAACTAATTGAATCTAACATTTATAGCAGTAGAGATATAGCTATAGCTTTATTTTATCTATGAAGTAACAATTATTAATGATTTATATTAATTGCTTCTCTATTCCCTAAGAAAAAATTACCAGACACAATCAAAACAATATAGAAAGGGTAAGATTCTTTTACTTTATATGTCTGAAAACAATGAATACATTGTTAATAGTTGCAGTGAAGACATATTTGAAATTTAGAATAAGCTTTAGAGAGTGAAAGCTGAAGTCAAAAGCAACTATTCTCATGGTAGAGGATAAGGAAGTAGAGAATGAAGGAAAGAACCAGTAGGTGATATAAACTTTAACATTCTGAGATCAATGAGCTACTTTTACCAGCTCTTCTTTTGGAAAATTGAAGGATTTGTTTAACTACATAATATTGAATAGAAAGAATATTGAGAGAAGCTCTTACTATGAATGTTGAGGAGAAGAATTAGGATTTTTACACTGAATGAATGATTCACTAATGAAAAGAAGACATAATAGTATAGTATGTTAGAATTTAGAATGAAATTAGGAAAACTTATGATAACATTGATATTAAGCCATTGATTTAAAACTCATTAATTTAGCCCATTAGTTTCCCAGGAGTATGGGGGGGAGACATTAATGAAATATCAACATGCAGGTATGGATATTTCATACAGACAGGCCTTTCTGTATCCCCCAGGCTATTGAAAAGTTAGATTTGTATAGGTAATAGTCATCTTTAAAGAAAAGAATGTCCTCTTGGTTCACTGGGCCATTTTCTGGCTTGGATATTTTCTGGATATTTTCCTTTCCAACTCCCATGGTGTCCTTTAAAAGATATCTGCATCATCCATGATACAGAATTCTTTGCAAGTCTACTGTTCATGAGGAGTCATCCCTGGGGTCTTGCTGTCTGTTCTCATAGATGAAATCATATGGCCTGAGGATAAAGAAGATTGACAAAGGTATTTTGAACGTTGTTTTTTATTTTGAATGTGATATCTCTGAAGAGATATTCAGGGAATAATGTTTTTCAGAATTCTCCATAGAATACAAGAGGCTTTCCTAAAAATATGTGATTAGAGTGATGACTTCACTCACCATCAATATTCAAATGCTTATGCTCACAATCACACAAGCTGTGAATATAGCTGCTGGATATTTTGAAATCCATATCTCTCATACTTATTCTGTGGTAGACATTTGTATTTTGTGATGTTCTCTTGGATGCTTATCGTCTGGATCCTGGAGATACCTGTTCTTGTGTGCTGCTCTGATACTTCTCAGTGCATTTTTAAACCACAGTGGAATCGATACAATGATGGAAATGTTGTGATTGCTGCATTTGTTCCTCTTTTTAATTATTTTATCATAAACAAAACGATTGCTTTTAATGTTGAAAAAAAGTATCAAGCCATGTAAGTGCTTTTAAAACTTTATTTAATTTTAGAATTCAATTTCCATTGTCCTCAAGTAAGTTTATATCCACACCAATATAATTTTATGGTTCATCCAGGCTTCCCTCTCTTGTCATCACTTACCTCTTTTTTTGGGGGTATATTTTTATATTCACCTTTTTTTCTTAAGAATAAATGAAAAGTTTGTTTCATTTATTTAATTTAAAATTTTGATGCTGTCAGCCTTTTCTCTAACTTGCTTTGTCTTGACTTTAGCTCAACAGTAGTGAAATATTTTCATGGTCTTTTCTGCAGAAGGAATGTTGAAGAAAAAGTTAACATATTGCTTTAAGCAATTTTCAATGTGTAGTCCTCCTGTAAGAAACAATGCCAATTATTGTAGTGACTATAAAGTTTCTTATGTGATAGTCAAATGACAGGGATTGCCTTTGCTAGCAGTTGCTGATTTCAGAGGAGAAATGTGAAAAAGGGATTTGGAACTTCTTTTATTACAAAGGATTCAGATGACTCACATTTTTTCTTTAATTTTGATTAGAAAACTTTCAGTTTTGTCAATTTTGCCTCATTTTCCCCACTTGATTCCTCTATCTAAGTATTTATAAACTTATAGAGATATGTTCAAGGAAAAACATTGTTATTGATTTTGGCCATTGAGGGTTGACTAGTCAGTTTCATAACTTGTAGAACTAAAGGATGGTGACAGACAAATTGGCACAATTACTTGGATTCTGCTGGAGAAAAAAATGCCTAAAGAAGATTCTTTGTGAATGAAGTAAAATTTGCTTTAATGCATACAGACACTTCTGCAGCTGTAGATCTGTACATTAAGATCTTAAATGGAGGAGTGTGAGTTCAACTCAGTTTAGAACACTATGATGTAAAATGGAAATGCAGATAGGTACTGGGAGTGAAGATAAATGTAAAAGACAGAAACTAATGAGTGAAGATAAATTTAGGTCCTTGTGATATGGTTGTCTTTTTTTCTAAAAATCTGTGTGACGTGCTAAGTCACTACCTGAGGAACAGTAGATCTGGTAAAATGCTAATACAAGAAATGTAGATACAAAGTATATCTTGATAACTTAGGCTGAAGTGGGCACAGCCAAAATGTCCACAGAAATTCAACTATAGTTTCATGCCCACGTGATTATATGAGGGAAGTGGGTTTCTTTTGCCTTTTGCCCTCTTCAGTTTATTTTCCTAAAATTTTGATTGGATGTACATAGACATGTTCATTCTGATCATCATGACTAAAAGGTCATTAAATGTGGGGCCAGCAATATTTCTATTACAGTAATTTTGTGGCTTCATCTCTAATTAGATTTTTTTCATGTTGTGATAAATTAAAAGGTGATAAACACAGACAGTAATGTCCCTCTAGGAGACTAATAACAGGAATTATCTCTACTTGTGTGGGTGAGCATCATTTTTTCACATGTACTGAAAAATATAGTTAACCGAACATATCAAACTTGCTTTTGTACAAGAATGAGCACAAGTGTGGTGGTCAGAATGTGACACATATGTATGATTTTAATGAGTATATTACTTGAAAACATGGACTTCATAATGATTTTTAATCTGATGCATGTGTTTTCTTCCCAATGAGCATTAATTCATGTGATAGAATATAACGTTTTTATAATGTCATTTTTCCTTTTACTGAAAAAATATGGATTTCATGATATATCTTTATGTAAGCATTTTTTCTTAATTATTTTGTAATGTATACATAGTTTCTAATTACAGAAGTGAGTATGTCAATTCTTCTACTTCATTAAACCTTATTAATAGTTTAAATTATAGGAAATTTTTATTTTCCCTTAAATATTAGTGGTTTAACAACATATTAATTTATTTACTGTTTCATCTTTTCTTTGTAAATGAGTTACTAATGCATTCTATGCAGTTAGATTTTCAATGTAATTGATTTAAATAAGGAAATATTAAGAGTCAGCAGTCATTTCCTCCCTTCATTTTTTATCTACTGCTCTATCTGTGCATTTTGAACCTTTATGGCTGTGCTCAAAATACCGGAAAAATTCCATTCTTAAATATTTTGTTTTGTATTTTCCTGATGATCAGAAATTCTGAAAATATTTTAAAGCATCTGCTGGTTGATTATATATATATATGAGATGGAGGACTTGTAAATACACATAATTATAGAAATGACAATTCTTTTTTTAAAAACAAAATTTTAAGTCCATCTATAATACAATTTTTGTTAGGTTATAGTGTGCATGTGTGTCTTTTGCTGGGTTGAATTGTGGGTCCCATGTCTGCCCCACAACCAGCTAGGGTAGCAGCTCAGAGAGGCAGAGGTATGGGAATTTGACTGTGTTCACTCCATGCTGGTGCTGGGCAGACGTTGGGCTATGTGAAGCTGAGGGACTCACTTGGGGGTGAGGAACACAGACTGAGGTCCCACGGGGAGTGAGAGAAGCTCTGGATGTGTCCCATGGGGAGGAGATTCTTGGTTGGGGTGACTCACTTGGCTGGGTCACAGCTGGCTCGCTTGCCTGCTTGGGTGACTGGGCCTCCATGTCTGGGAACGTAGAGAGGTTGTCAGTGGGAGATTAGGCAGCCGCTTGGTAGTTGAAAACCTTCTCCACCATTCCTCACGGCGGGTCTCAAGGAAGAGAGACAGTCCATGGTCTTAAAATGTTTATTGTCATGGTGGAAAATGGATGAAACTATACCCAAGTAGTCTCAGGGCGGGCATGAGGTTAAATACCTTTTGCAAGGAGGAGGGTCTGGGAAGAAATGTTTAATTGGCTATGCCCTCTGGCCTTTATGTAACTCATTAATATGGAGATATGTCTTGAGGCTTTGTGGCCTGTAGTCTACCTGTGGAGGGGCTAGTAGGTGTGTTGTCTTACACTCCTGAAAGGCGTGGATTGACGGAGGTCTTTGGCCTCATGTCAGGAGCCTAGAGTCTGGGAGCACGGTGAAATGTATGCTGTCCCTTTCAGGGAAACCTGTGGGGTCTCTAACCTGTGGAGTCTCTGACCATCTCTAGTCAGTGCTTAACCAAAAACTATGCTGTTCTAATGTTTGAGACTATGACTGTCTGCTCATTTGAAGTAAAATTTTTTATAATATAAATAAATTTTGATTTAAACACTAAAAAAAGAGGTTAATGGTAAAATATCATTATACCAGAAAGTAAAGATGTTTTCATAAAAAGTGATGAGGTTGAGTCAAAGGAATATAGGAACCACTTGTAATGGCTTCCATCTTGCCACATCTGAAAAAAGTGAACACAGAAAGAAGCACCCTGTTGAGCAAAATAAAGCCTCAGAAACCTATACTGGATATAATAAAATAAGTAAAAATTAGAGAAAAAAGTTTCTTGCTTGAAGTAGAAAAATGAGGAAGAGAGGATATAGGTAACAAATAAGTATTTTATAGTCATTATATGTTGGGAAAATGGCTCTTTTGGAAATGGACTTGGCACAGAAGCATGTAGGACACATTCTATCTGTGAGAAATACTCTTTAAGAAAATGATGGTGTTTCATTGTTGATAATCATAACCTTTATATTTTACTTGAATGTTTAAAAAAGTAGCCTGTTGTGCCTCATCTCTTCATAGACACTATTGTGCTGAAGCAAGACAGAGTCTTGTCTTCTATCTGGAATACTGAGGTATACATGTATCAAAAAGAAAATCAGTAGTGAGATGTTGCTGGCTAAATAGCATTTCATATACTTAAGCATAATAGTTGAGGACCACCATCCATTAAATTTCTATGGAGACATATTGAGTGTTTCAAAGGTAATCATACTTTACTTCATGCTTAATATTATGTATTTAGCAAAAATTACTTCTGTTTTTTCTGGCAATGCCTATGAAAAAACTCAGGGCTAAGTGTTCACTTGGGTTTGTGAGGAATCTTCGATTCTTCTAGCCTTTCCTTGTACTATGGTACCTCTTAGTAAAGATAAGTCAATAGCTTTGTTTGGCTTGACTGTGACTTCCTTCAGGAGCACCGAGAGAATCATCTCTGCATTTTAACTTTCCTCATTGTAGACTCAGCAAAAGACAGAATTCACCTTATATCACAGCCAATTTATATTACCTTCAAATCCCATACTCTATGTACCTTAAGTAACTCAGTATGTGTCCATACCTTGAAAAGGAGTTGTAGTTCTTACCCTCTCCCCATTTTGGAAACATTAATCTATCCTAATCTTTATACATAAATTCTTCTTTATTAAAAAATTTCCATCTTTACAACATTTTATTATTTCTTTGTTAATAACATAAGACATACTAGGTTTAACAAAAAAAATTCCGCAATCTATTGTGCCAATATTTACACTGAGGTGAAGAGTAAGCAGTATTTATCTCTTCATTTTAAGTTCTTAATGACATCAAGTTCCCATTTCATCATAGGTTACTCTAAGGAACTAACAAATTCATTGTGTTTACTTACAGAAAAGTGGTAAATGGGTTTCTGATGAGAGAATGTGACTCAGAATTACTAATTTTTTTTTACTCAGTATGTATGAAAAGAATTTTGCGTTTTCTTCATAGATATCCCCTCCAAATTTCTAAAAATATTGGCCTATCATTTCTTCTTTTTATGAAGATATAATAACATTTAAGAAGTCTTGCTCTGATTATATTAGTTCACCTCTAGTGAAGATATGAAGACATGTAGCATGTATCTTTTTTATAATATCATTATCAAAGATGGCTGCCAAGTCTCATAGTTGCTTTCATCTTAATGAGCAACCCCAAGTTAAGTATACAGTAAATGAAGTAGTTGTTATCTGCTCTATGTAAAAACAGCCCCATGGCAAAGTAAATACTTCTTCCATCAGAGAATTTGAGGTCCCTGTGTGATCCATTTTCTTTGAGTTGTGTAAGGAGATAGTGGGAGAGAAAGAGAAAGAGTAAGGCAGATGAGGAGGAAACACGACTGATTTCCCACATGACTGAGGGTTGTGACCTCATAGTGAACTCACTCAGCTATCAGTCTCTTGATTGTATCAATCTCAGAAAGGATAGAAGATAGCAATCAATAAAGAAAATGTTTCACAGAATGACTTGCTGTCAGCAAGGATCCCAAACCACTACAAGATTCAGATACACATGCCAATGTGAAACTGATTGATGTGACCTGGAAATAATAGTCAAAGGCACAAATCTCTATAAGCAGCATTATTCTTTAATAAGAAACACAAAAGAGCTGCAATTTCTCCAAGGAATTTCTCAATGCGGGAGTAGAGTGTGGTGGTTTATAGTATTAAAAGTTAGTATTTGGGAATGGAAGATACTGTTTATTGATTATTTCCCTAATCTGTCAAAATACAGTGGATTTATAAATGTGGATCTCCTTTTATACATGTCAGAAGTCCATTTGCTTCAATACAACTTTCCTGCCCAGAACTTGTAAATTTACCCTAGACTTCTGGTAGTTAAACTATCACTTGCTCTGTATAATGGCCATTCAAATTGTAACCAATATTGGAATGGCAAAAAATTATTTGTTCATTGAAATACAACATTGAAATTATAAAAGTGAGTTCATCAAAATGGTAGGCAGCATGATATAAGTCATCTTCCTCAATATTGACAAATACATTCTGCAGGTTCAAGGTGAAGAACTACCAGTGTACCTTGGCTGTCATATTTGCCACTGAAGAGATAAACAGGAACCCTGAACTTTTACCCAACATATCTCTAGGATTTGATCTCTATAATGTCCAAAGAAGTGAATGGAATATTCTGAAGGAAGCTTTTATTTGGCTCACAGGAATGGGGATAAACATTCCTAATTACGCATGTAGAAGAAAGAACAAGGCTGTTGCTATACTTACAGGAACATCATGGGCAATATCTGCACGTATTGGGAGACTGCTGAGTCTCTACAAATATCCACAGGTGAGGGACATGACTGTGAGGAAATAAGCCAGTATTAAACTGCTGACATTTCATGTGTTTTCATATGTAAAGGAGAGAGACAAAACTCTCATATATCAATGGTAAGAAATCAGATATTTGTTTATGAGGCCTCAAAGACATTACATGAGATAGAGAAGAGAAGTGATTGGACCCTTCAATGGGGTTTTCTAAAACTGCGTATTGTCAAGATTTCTCAATAAAAGTCTCTAGGAATTAGAAGGGGATTTAAAACATCACAAACAGAAGTTAGTCCCTATCAGTCACAAGTGCTCCCTAAGGTCTAAGTTTGCTTTTATATCAGTATTTTGTTTCTGATTTAAAATTCTCTTCAGCTTAGTTTTGGACCATTTGACAGTATCCTGAGTGACCAAGACCAGTTCTCTGCTCTCTACCAGACAGCTTCAAAAGACACATCACTGTCATTTGGCATTGTCTCTTTGATGCTTCATTTCAGCTGGACCTGGGTGGGGCTTGTCCTCCTAGATAACCACAAAGGAACTCAGATTCTATCAGACTTGAGGGCAGAGATGTACAGGAATAAGGTGTGTGTAGCTTTTGTAAAAATGATGCCAGAAAACCTGATTGCATTTGACTATGCATCCAAAGAAACTCTCAAGTGGATCATGATATCATCTGCAAAAGTGGTTATTGTTTATGAAGACACTGAATCTTTACATACTGCAATGCTAAATCTAATGCAATTGGTTATAACATGGAAAGTCTGGGTCATGAATTCACAGTGGGATATAGCTGCTACTCATGATTATTTCTTGTTTGACTCATTGCATGGGAGTCTCTTTTTTGCACACCATCATAATGAGATTGCTGATTTTAGAAATTTTATCCAGACATATAACCCTTCCAAATACCCAGATGATCATTATCTTGCTCTTTTGTGGAGTAAATTTTTCAATTGCTCTTTTTCTTTACAAGACTGTAGAATTTTGGATAACTGTCTGCCCAATGTTTCCTTGGAATATTTGCCTACAAATATATGGGAAATGGATATGACTGAAGAGGGTTACAATATATATAATTCTGTGTATGCTGTAGCTCACAGTCTCCATGAGATGACTCTCAAACAAGTACAAATTCAACCTCATGGAAATGAGCAGGAGAATTTCCACCCATGGGAGGTAATTTCTCTTCCTATATATTTTAACAATAGAACTGTGATATTTTGAGACCTTATCAAAGCATTCAATAAACTATTATACTTCATGTCAGATTACCAAAAAGATATGAGAGACAGTATATAGTTACTTCTCTAAACATCATAGTGAACACATGTGTCAATGTCCATGATGAATAAGTAACAATAAAAAAAATGCCAATTTTGTTTTAAAATAACCTCAGAATTTTCTGATGATAGCATACTCAATTTGAAACTCCACTATCGCTAAATACATTTCAGAACAGAAATAGAACTAGCTCCTAAATGGTAAAATGTTACAAGACACTTAAGGTTGAAAGTCAAAAGGAATGTCTGTTAGCTAACTGTCAATTTGTTATACTTTGTAAATCAACACTGAATTTTACAAATTAATGAATATTTTCCTTAAATAATTGATGTGACTAGCATTTCAGTTTTGGAGAAATAAGTTTGCCATAATCAATATTAATTGGTTAATTCTAGTTTTTGGTTTTTTGGTTTGTGTGTGTTTGTGTGTATATATATATATATATATATATATATATATATATATATATATATATGTGTGTGTGTGTGTGTGTGTGTGTGTGTGTGTGTGTGTGTGTATGTGTATGCTTTATTTTGAGACTGACTGACAGGATAGAAACATGATAATGCCACTTAGGGTGTTTTCATTAGAATTGGTAACAGCTTGTTGTAGCTTGGTTTCCACAACAGGAATGTTGTGAGTCTTTATTTCATTAGGTTCTGTTGAACATTTCTGGAAATAAATTCATAAGATTCTGCAACTCTTCTTTTAAACTTTTTATTGGTTATTTTATTTATTTACATTTCAAATGTTATCTCCCTTCCCGTTTTCCCTCTGCAAACTCTGTATGCCATACTCCCTCCCCTCCTGCCTCACCTCCCTAGCTCCACCATTTTCTCAAGAACATCCATTTCAAAAATGGTGCTGGAAATGAAGTGGTTATGGATCCACAAAATAAATTAGATGAAGAGTATGATATTCTCAACTTCTGGAATTTTCCAAATGGTCTCCGACAAAAGCTGAAAGTTGGAACATTTTCTCCAAAAGCTCCACAGGGTCAACAACTGTTTTTGGCTGACCATATGATACAGTGGGCTATGGGATTTAAAGATGTATGTTGGATCCTATCTCATTACATAGATTTTTATGTATATAAACATTTTTCTAGATGTAAAGATTTCTGTTTCTTTCTAAAGAACTCATCAATATATACACAAAAAACAAACAAACAAACAAACAAAAAAACAATCCTGCAATATAAAAATTTTGTTCTCATATTCTGAGAAATGTGATTGTTAATTTTTTTCATTCACTTCTCCCATGGGTAACTATTTCAAGTAATAAATACAAAGTTTATGCATTAATATTTCATACTTACGCTGAAATCATGCTGATAAGAGGATTGATTTGACTCCAAGATTAGAAAATATCAATGCATTGGCTAATATCATTTGCTTTTTGTTTTAAGGCCCCTGAAAATGTACTTTATCATGGGAGGCACATGTGCATGGGTTAATTACATGACTTATTGCTGAAAAAAGAAAGAGTTGATCAAACATTCAAAAGTGCACACCAGATATAAGCAGCTTAAGAATAGACTTCAATTTGGTTTCATATAACAGAGGTAGTTCATCAAGATTCACACAGTAATGGCTGTAGAACCCTGAGAAGGTGTTTCACATTGGTTCTTCAGTCAGAAGTGATTATAGGTGATTACTGCTCTTCACAATCCTTTTTGTTTTTCATACTGTCCACAAGAACAGCCAACAAAATTTTGGTACCTAATTTAGATTATATCTTGCCTTTTCAATTACTCTAATGTAGGTCATCTTTCACAGAAAGGCCTAATGAATGTGAAGTTTATAAAAAGGCTGCCTCTTCTAATGGTTAGAGAGCTCACAGTAGAACCACTACAGCATTCTAGTTGTCCTTATAGACATGAATTCAGTGACCTAATATCCTCTTATTTTTCCCTATCTTTTACACTCATACAACTGTTTAGAGATTTTTTAATTCTTCAGATCATGATTTTAACATATTGAACTTCATAGAGCATTTCAAACTAGAAGCATTCAAACAATAATTTGATGTTATAAACATAAAAATTTTCGCATTGTTAAATAGTGAAATATAATCTGTTTATTGTTTTAAAACTGTCCACAAGTGAGCATTTACTCTCTTGTATTTAACTCAGGTTCCTCACTCTGTATGCAGTGAGAGCTGTGTTTCTGGATTCAGAAAATCCCCACAGGAGGGTCAGGCTGCCTGTTGCTATGATTGTACTCCTTGTGCAGATAATGAGATTTCCAATGAAACAGGTAAATATCAGTCTCACTGAGAATTTTCCCATCTATACATAGTGTTCAATGTCTAAGCTAATGGAACAGTTTTGTGAAGGAACAGCAGTTATTAGTCCTGCTCTTTCATTTAAAGTAAAAATAATTTAATTTATTGTATTATCACTTTAAATGACAGACTAGCCATTAAGATTCATACTTGATCAATTAGTTTTGTCCCTGTTATGCTTTCTTCCCTGCAGAGAACATCTTTGTCTATCCCAGAGTATTCTACTTTATTTTACCATGACATATAACACAGAGAAAATAAAATACCAACTTTGCACATTTTAAAAAGCAAATTTAGTTCATAATTAGCACAAATTAGTTGTTAGATATGGATGATTCTTACATTTATAATTTCAGTCATGATTCCAGACTCACCAAACGTGATGAGAAATGTATTTGACTTATCCCTTGATTATAAGCACTCACAGACAAAAGAAGGCGAATAAATATTATTTAAAATATTATACATAGAATCTTTGGAGAGTTGAATATGTCTAAAACATAGATAAATGTTGTGGACCACAAAATATAAATTAAGGAAGTATGTAAAAATCCTATCATGAGACTCTTTGATTGAGCAGAGATAAAATTTTAAATCAATAAATGCCTATGTATCATGAAATTGAATCTTGAGTTGTATCACTTCCAAGTTTATTTTATTAAATTAAGCATAAATAATCTGGCAGTACTGATTAACTCCTTATATACAAATGACTATTTTATATAATGTGTTAATAGAATCATTATTAATTATAGAGACAAATGACTACATGTCCAAGTCACACTGGAGGTGTTTTCACAAGGAGATAATTCTATTAAGTTAGGTTTGTGTAATTTAATTCAATAATCTGTGACACATAAATAGGTGAATTTTATCACTTAGAAGCAAATATGTAGCTGTTTGTATTCTAAAGCTAATTTGGTTCCCCGAAACTTTTTGCAAGAGAGGGTTTATACATAGCTTCTGGGAACCTGCCCCCAGTTAATTCTGATTAGTAAATAAAGATGCCAGCAGCCAACAGCTGGAAAGGAGAAACATAGGCATGTTTTCAATTTCCAGGGCTTGGGACAATGAGGAAGGAGAGAAAAGGAGGGCCATGTCTTAGGAGAGGTGCAGGAAAAAAGACAAGAGAGCAGCCATGGGAGAACTAAAAGGTACAGGAAGGAGAACCAGAGCTGCCATGTGAAAAAGCCAAGAGAACATGACCCAGAGGGCTGCTCAATTGGGTCATGCACAGCCAAGATAGAACTTAGAAATTAGTAAGTAACAATAGGCTTACGGTTAGAAGTAGATTGTAACAACATGGATGTTAGGCAGATGCCCAACTATTGTGCTGCTTAAGGCATATTAAAATATAAAAGCTGTGTGTGTCTTTTATCTGGGAAGATAAATGGTCTAGGGTGTGAAGGAACCATGTTTTGAGATTTATTGATATATTCATACTAAAAAAGATATTTAATTACAAAAATGAAGAGAATAGAATTATTCATTTCATGTCCCAATAAAGACAACGAGGAGTATCAATTTGGAATTATTGATTACAGAGCACTTGAGAATTTTCACTATTGAACACTAATTTACTTGAGTCTGAAACAACAAAGAAAAGAGAAGAGCTAGTGCTGGGAAGTGGCTTGGGATAAAAGGTGAACCTGAGCATACACTCATGATACATTTCCTGATCAGATATGGATAATTGTGTGAAATGTCCAGAAAGTCACTATGCAAACACAGAGAAGAGTCACTGCCTACAGAAAGCCTTGAAATTTCTGGCCTATGAAGACCCCTTGGGAATGGTTCTCTCTTGCATGACCATGGGCTTCTTTGTACTCACAACTGCTGTACTTGGTATCTTTGTGAAGTACCACCACACTCCCATTGTCAAGGCCAATAACCAGGCTCTCACTTACATCCTGCTCCTCACTCTGACCTTCTGTTTTCTTTGTCCCTTGCTCTTCATTGGGTATCCCAACACAGCCATATGTATCCTACAGCAGAGCACATATGGAGTTTTGTTCACAGTGGTTCTCTCCACAATCTTGGCAAAAACCATGACTGTTGTTCTGGCCTTCAAAGTTACTGTTCCTGGGAAGATGATGAGGTGGTTAATGATATCAAAGGCCCCTAATTTCATTATTCTCATCTCCACCTTTATTCAACTTTTGCTCTGTGGAATTTGGCTGTACACCTCTCCTCCCTTTGTCGACTTGGATGCTCACTCTGAACATGGATACATCATCATTGTCTGCAACAAAGGCTCAGTTGTTGCCTTTCACTGCATCCTGGGATACCTCTGCTCTTTGGCACTTGGGAGCTATGCTATGGCCTATCTTTCCAGGAAGCTGCCTGACACATTTAATGAAGCCAGGTTTTTGACATTTAGCATGCTGGTGTTCCTCAGTGTATGGGTCACATTCCTCCCTGTCTACTATAGCACCAAGGGTAGGGTCATGGTGACCATGGAAATCCTCTCTATCATGGCTTCCAGTGCAGGGATCCTAGGCTGCATCTTTGCCCCAAAGTGCCATATTATTTTGTTAAGACCAGACAGAATCTCACTTCATTACATCAGGGACAAAGCACATTCTAGAAGAAAAGTGCATTTTACAGATTAATCTACTTGCTTTTAATTACATAGAAGTCTTTAAGCTGGATTAAGCACTGTCCATTCCAGTCAGACCTGCATACTATAGTAGAATAAAGACCAATTTAAATATCATAACCAAAGTCACATAACAGTCAGCTGGATATGCCTGATAGCAGATAATTATATTAAGCTTCCATTAATTCTCTGAAGAAAGCTTGGTGATCAGCTGTATCCAATCATCAGAACCCGTGCTCATATCTTTCTTTGACTATTGATGTCTAAATAATGCTTCACATACATTTCTGTTTATAATTCTTCACTTGGATAAATTGGTCTGTATTCCTTCATTTGAAACCATGTATTATGCAAATCCCACACATTTATGAGTACCTACTTCTTGATAATTTATCATTATTTCATAAAAGATATCTTGTACTCAGAACACATTTTAATTGGTTTCTTTTCTTATATACTATACATTTTCTTAAATGTGTAAGACTTTCTCTGCTACATGCTTTTCATATTGTCACCTCTCACTAACCAATCCTTTTATACTACACAAGCTGTAAACTTACAAAGATAAGGGAGAGGGTTAACTATGTTAAAATCTATTAGTATGCTGAAAACAAGCCACATTCTATTTTTGAGAATTGTTTCATTATGATAACATGTTTTTAAAAGATTTATTTATTTATTTATTTATTTATTTAATGTATGTGAGTACTCTATCTTTATGTAATCCTACATACCAGAAGAGGATATAAGATCCCAGTAGAGATGGCTGTGAGCCACCATGTGGTTACTTGGAATTAAAATTAGGTCCTCTGGAAGAGCCCAGAGTGCTCTTAACTGCTGAGCCTTCTGTCCAGCCCATGAAAACTTTTTTAAAATACATTTTTCATTCAATAAATTGTAATCATAGTTTTCTCTGTGTTGTCTTCTCCCTCATCTTCCATACCTGCCCAAACATCCAACTCTTTGGCTTCCTTTTCTTTTTTTTACAAAACAAACATGAAAATTAAGCAAGCAAACAAAGCAAGACAAATACACAAAGATAAAGCTAAACCATGAGAAACAGACAGACAGACACACAAACACACACACACACATACACACGTGTTCAGCTTTTAAGATATGATAGTGTAAAGCTTGGAGGAGTAACCAACTAACCTCTGTTTTAAATTAAGTCCCATACCAAGTCCAAGTGCTTAGAATAAAGGTAAATGCTACTATTCTAATAGAGGCACATATCACTAAAATCATCACTAATGACATTATACATTGCATATCATGCCACAGAGGTAGTGCTGAGAAGTGGTTGGGATAAAAGGTGAACATGAGCATACACTCATTACTGACCAGATGTGGATAATTCTGTGAAATGTCAAGAAAGTCACTGTGAAAACACACAGCAGAACCACTGCTTACAGAAAGCCTTGAAATACACACACACACACACACACACACACACACACACACACACACACAATGTATGTATGTATATCCTCATACATACATTATGAAGAGAATGAGAGAATATGGAAAGCTGAACCATAAACTGATATCTTTCTCCATCAATTCCTTCCTTTTTTTTTTGCCACTGTACTTTTTTTTTCTTTTCTTTTTATTGGATGATTTATTTACATTTCCTATGTTGTCCCCTTACCCCATCCCCCACCACCCCCTCGGAACCCCCAATCCCCTCGCCCCTCCTCCTTCTTCTCTGTGGATGTAACCTCTATCTACACCCCCCCCACTCCCACCTCCCCACCCTCAAAATTCCCACCCCCTGGGGCATCCAGCCTTCATGAGGTCAAGGTTCTCTTCTTCCACCTATGCCCAGCAGGGCCCTCCACTTTTACATATTCAGCTGAAGCCCTGGATCCCCCCCTAAGTGCTCCCAGGCTGGTGGTTTAGACCCTGGGAGCTGTGGTTGGTTGGTATTGTTGCTCTCCTCATGGGGCCACAAACCCTTTCAGCTCCTTCAGTCTTCACTCTAACTCCTCTATTGAGAACCCCATGATCAGTTCAATGGCTAGTTGTGAGCATCTGCCTCTGAATATGTCTGACTCTTGAAGGCCTCTGAGGAGATATCCATATCAGGCTCTTATCAGCATGCACTTCCTGTCTTCCACATCAGCATCTACCTTTGGTGATTGCACATGGGATAGATACTCAGGTGGGGTGGTCTTGAGACGGCCCCTCCTTCAGTTTCTGTCCCTCACTTTGTCTCCATATTTGCTCCCTTGAGTATTTTGTTGCTCCTTCTAAGAAGGACCAAATCACCCTCACTTGGTCTTCCTTCTTTATGGGCTTCATGTGGCCTGTGAGTTGCATCTTGGGCATTTCAAGGTTCTAGGCTAATATCCAATAATCAGTGAGTGAATACCATGTGTCTTCTTTTGTGATTGGCTTACCTCACTCAGGATGATAATTTCTAGTTCCATCCATTTACCAAGGAACCTCTCGAATTCATTGTTTTTAATAGCTGAGTAATACTCCATTGTGTAAATATACCACATTTTTTGAATCCATTCCTCAGTTGAAGGACATCTGGGTTCTTTCCAGCTCCTGGCTATTATAAATAAGGCTGCTATGAACATAGTTGAGCATATGTCCTTGTTATATGTTCGAGCATCTTCTGGGTATATGCCTAGGAGTGGTATAGCTGGATCCTGAGGTAATGCTATGTCCAATTTTCTGAGGAACCGCCAGACTGATTTCCAAAGTGGTTGCACCATCTTGCAGTCCCACCAACAATGGAGGAGTGTTCCTCTTTCTCCACACCCTCGCCAGCATCTACTATCACCTGAGTTTTTAATCTTAGCCATTCTGACTGGTGTGAGATGGAATCTCAGGGTTGTTTTGATTTGCATTTCCCTGACGACTAAGGATGCTGAACATTTCTTTAGATGCTTCTCGGCCATTTGAGTTTCTTCCGTTGAAAATTCTTTGTTAAGCTCTATACCCCATTTTTTAATAGGGTAATTTGGTTGTCTGGAGTCTAATTTCTTGAGTTCTTTGTATATATTGGATATTAGCCCTCTATCAGATGAAGGATTGGTAAAGATCTTTTCCCAATTTGTTGGTTGTCGTTTTGTCC
>NW_021620131.1:362798-406257 GCF_004785775.1 Grammomys surdaster | reverse complement strand
TTGCTCTGGCTAGGACTTCCAGTACTATATTGAATAGGTAGGGGGAGTGTGGGGAGCCTTGTCAAGTCCCTGATCTTAGTGGGATTGCTTCAAGTTTCTCTCCACTTAGTTTGATATTGGCTACTGGTTTGCTGTAGATTGCTTTTACTATGTTTAGGTATGGGCCTTGAATTCCTGATCTTTCCAAGACTTCTATAGTGAAGGGATGTTGAATTTTGTCAAATGCTTTCTCAGCATCTAGTGAGATGATCATATTTTTTTTCTTTGAGTGTGTTTACATAGTGGATTACATTAATGGATTTCTAAACATTGAACCATCCCTGCATTCCTGGGATAAAACCTACTTGATCATGATGGATGATTGTTTTGATGTGTTCTTGGATTCAGTTTGCTAGAATTCTATTGAGTATTTTTGCATCGATGTTCATAAGGGAGATTGGTCTTAAGTTCTCTTTCTTTGTTGGGTCTTTGTGGGGTTTGGGTATGAGTGTAATTGTAGCTTCATAGAATGAATTGGGTAGCGTTCCTTCTGTTTCTATTTTGTGGAATAGTTTGAAGAGAATTGAAGACCTTGAAGGTCTGCTAGAATTCTGCACTAAAACCATCTGGTCCTGAGCCTTTTTTTTTTTTTTTTTTTTTTTTGATGGGGAGTCTTTTAATGACTGCTGCTTTTTCTGTAGGGGTTATGGGACTGTTTAGATGGTTTACCTGCTCCTGATTTAACTTTGGTACCTGGTATTTGTCTGGAAAGTTGTCCATTTCATCCAGGTTTTCCAGTTTTGTTGAGTATAGGCCTTTGTAGTAGGAGCTGATGATTTTTTTTGAATTTACCCAGTTTCTGCTGTTATGTCTCCCTTTTCAGTTCTGATTTTATTAATTTGGATACTGTCTCTGTGCCCTCTGGTTAATATGGGTAAAGGTTTATCTATCTTGTTGATTTTTTCAAAGAACCAGCTCCTGGTTTTGTTGATAGTTTATATTGTTCTTTCTGTTTCTATTTGGTTAATTTCAGCCCTGTGTTTGACTATTTCCTGTCTTCTATTCCTCTTGGGTGTATTTACTTCTTTTTGTTCTAGAGCTTTTAGTTGTGCTGTCAAGAAGAGATCCTTGGTCTTATGAAGGCTGGACACCCCAGTGGGTGGGACTTTGAGGGTGGGGAGGTGGGAGTGGGGGGTAGGTAGAGATACATCCGCAGAGAAGCAGGAGGAGGGGTGAGGGGATAGAGGGTTCCTGGGTGTGAGAGGATGGGGTAAGGGGATAACATTTGAAATGTAAATAAAACATCCAATAAGAAAAAATATTTAAACCATAAAAAAAAGAAAATTTCAGAAATAAGGAAACAATAGGCTAGAGACATCAGTAAGTTTTAGTCTCATAAGAAGGAAACAGGATAAATCAGAGTACCCTTGAAAAGCAATTTGTTAATCACAGTCATTTCCTGTAATTTAATTTCTGGATGTAACAGAATCTATGAGAAAAGAAAGTCCATAAGACAAAGCAGCAGTATTTAGATAAAAGATGAATTTAGTATAATGAGTGAACACATGTCACATTTTTATGTATTGAAATTAAACTGTATTTTAACGTAAGTCACCTATATTTGACATGTAATTCATATGGACATATTCTTGCCCAGAATTTCTTTACAAAGACTTCATTCTTATTTTTAACTAAATTTTTCTACAATATTTAAAACTGTTTTAAAACTTACATTAAAGTCAGTAAAGTAGAAAAAAAAGTTAAGGGTGACAGCATATGTTGAATGCAAAATTTATGCTAGACTGACTAATAATTAGCCTGAGATGAATGCATGTGGTCACTAAAGCGATTTTTCTTAATTAAAAAAAAAAAGCATGAATATTACCTCAGGTTAAAGTTCTGTAAAAGGGGTTCTAAGCAAATAGACCCCAGAAACAATCTGGAGTATCCATTCTAACTTCTAATCAAAGAGACATTCAACCAAATGTAATCAAAAGAGATGCAGAAAACCACTTCATACTCGTTAAAGAAAAAAAATCTACCAAGATAGCATCTCAATTCTGATCATATATGTCTCAAATGTAAGGGCACCCATATTTGTACAAGAAAGATTACTGATATTTAAATCACACATCAAACATAACACATTAATGTTGGGAAACATCCCACTCCCACTAATGGACAGGTAATTGATAAAGAAACTAAACAGAAATAATGAAATGAAATGACACTATGAATCTAATGGACCTAACAGATATATCTACAAAATATTTGAACTGAACACAAGAGTATGCCTTCCTCTCAGTACCTACCTCATAAAGCCTCCAAAGTTGATCATATAGTCATTCACAAAGGTAGCACCACAGATACAAGAACATTGGAATAACTCTTTGCATTTTATCAGATCACCATAGAATAAGCTAGATTTTAATGAAAAGAGATACAACAGAAGGCCTACAAACTTATAGAAACTGAACAACTGTCTACTTAATGATCACTGCATCATTGAAGAAATAAAGAAATTAAAGACTTTGTAGAATTCAGTGAAAATGAAGTCAGAGAATACTCAAACTTATGAGACATAAGAGGAAAGTTCATAACACCTTCCTGAGTGCCTTCATAAATAAAATGGCAAGTTCTAATACTAGCAAGTTTAAAAGTACACCTGAAAGCTCTAGAAGAAAAAGAAGCAAACACATGCAAAAAGAGTAGATTGCAGGAAATGGTAGGAGCTGTTATAGGACAGGCTAATAAGGAGCAGGTGATCTTCCTGAGATGAGTCTGCCTTGGATTAAAAGAAAAAGTCATGACAGATTTTCTCTGATAGGCAAAGCCCATGAGCAAATCATTTTAGGAAAAAATCCTGCTACTAATATGCTTTTCCTGTTATTATTAAACATAGATAACAATCACTATGTATTAGCCCACCCCATTGAGCAGATCTCTGCAAAACTACAAAGATTTACTGTCTTGTAGGGATGCTATATAGACAAATAGATGACTTAATTCTTAATAATGATCCTATAAGAATTCCTAAAATTATATCAGTATTTATTAAGCTTTTTTATAGTGGGACTGTTATTAGGTCATTTATGATAATCAAAACTGCAATGAGAATTCTGCAAGTACCTAAGTGTCACCAGTTAATTGCTTCTGATAGTAAGCGGGTATTCTACTACTTAATCACTTCCAAGAGGTTGTAAAACCATTAGCCAAAGGTTAATAATAAAAAGGGGACTGATGATTTATTATAGGTGCAAGGACAGAAGGTAAAATATTGAATGGGCTTATCTATACAAAACTTCACTAATAACTTAGTTATGGTTTTTTAACACTTCATGAACCTGTGGAACTGTGACAGGTGATGAATGTTTAGGCAGATAATTACTCCTAATGGATATGCGTGTAAACATTCTCTGTTGTAAACTTCTTATTTGATTTATGATTTGAATTTATGTATAAACTTGTGATGAACTTTTTATCATGTGAGCATGTATTCTAAAAGACATATGAGTGCCAAAGTCAAAGAGAAGAGGTTATAATTCAGTTTTCCCCCTTTTTTCTTAGAGAGCTTTCATAGGAAACAACATAGAATTAAATTCACCAAATTCACTTTTCAAAGTGTCTTCTCTTCGACCTGGGACTTCAACTAGCAGGCAAAAAATTGGAGCTGTACAATTCCTGAAGAGACAGAACACAGGCCTGCTTTAGGATAAGGTGCTAAATGCCAGAGACTGCAGTTTCTGGCCTCAGAGGAACAATATAGGCAGGTCAGCTACAGTGGCAAAGTAGCTTACATAAGTAAAATTTTTATTATTATACAGCAACCCTAAATATCTCTTAAGACAATGTCTTTCCCCATATCTTGTAAGACAAAGTCTTACTCCGACTGATGCTATTCTCCTTCCACTGCAATAACAAATGAATAATAAATAAAAAATTTAAAATCCCAGGGCCAAATAGTTTTAGAACTGAATTCTACCAGACTTTCAAAGAACATCTAATGCCATACTACTCAAACTGTTCCACAAAATAAAAAAGAAGGAACATTGCCACAGTCATCCTGATAACTAAACCATACAAAGCTTCAACAAAGAAACAGTATTTCAGACCAATTTCCTTTATGAACATTGATGTAAAAATATATATGAAGTAAATACAAGAACACATCAAAAACATCATCCATCAAGATAGATCAAGTAGGCTTCATCCCAGGGCTACAGGAGTCATTCATATAACAACCCATCAACATATTCCACCATATAAACAAGCTAAAATAAAAAAAAAAAGAAAGCATGAACATATAATTAAAGGCTAATTAAAAGCCTTTTGACTAAGTTAATGTTAAAAGTCTTGGAGAGATCATAGATACATGTTTGTAGCTGAACACAATAAAGACAATATTTAGCAAAACAATAGCCAATATCCAGTTAAATGGTCCCTGATCTTAGTGGGATTGCTTCAAGTTTCTCTCCATTTAGTTTGATGTTGGCTACTGCTTTGCTGTAGATTGCTTTTTCTATGTTTAGGTATAGGCCTTGAATTCCTGATCTTTCCAAGACTTTTATCGTGAAGGGATGTTGAATTTTGTCAAATGCTGTCTCAGCATCTAGTGAGATGATCATGTGGTTTTTTTCTTTGAGTTTGTTTATATAGTGGATTACATTGATGGATTTCCGAATAGTAAACCATCCCTGCATTCCTGGGATAAAACCTACTTGATCATGATGGATGATTGTTTTGATGTGTTCTTGGATTCGGTTTGCTAGAATTTTATTGAGTATTTTTGCATCGATGTTCATAAGGGAGATTGGTCTGAAGTTCTCTTTCTTTGTTGGGTCTTTGTGGGGTTTGGGTATGAGTGTAATTGTAGCTTCATAGAATGAATTGGGTAGTGTTCCTTCTGTTTTTATTTTGTGGAATAGTTTGAAGAGAATTGGTATTAGATCTTCTTTGAAGGTCTGCTAGAATTCTGCACTAAAACCATCTGGTCCTGAGCTTTTTTTTTGGTGGGGAGTCTTTTAATGACTGCTGCTTTTTCCGTAGGGGTTATGGGACTGTTTAGATGGTTTACCTGCTCCTGATTTAACTTTGGTACCTGGTATTTGTCTAGAAAGTTGTACATTTTATCCAGGTTTTCCAGTTTTGTTGAGTATAGGCCTTTGTAGTAGGATCTGATGATTTTTTGAATTTCCTCAGTTTCTGTTGTCATGTCTCCCTTTTCAGTTCTGATTTTATTAATTTGGATACTGTCTCTGTACCCTCTGGTTAATTTGGCTAAGGGTTTATCTATCTTGTTGATTTTCTCAAAGAACCAGCTCCTGGTTTTGTTGATATTTTGTATTGTTCTTTCTGTTTCTATTTGCTTGATTTCAGCCCTGAGTTTGATTATTTCCTGTCTTCTATTCCTCTTGGGTGTATTTGCTTCTTTTTGTTCTAGAGCTTTTAGCTGTGCAGTCAAGTTGTTAGTGTGTGCTCTCTCCAGATTCCTTTTGTAGGCACTTAGAGCTATGAGTTTTCCTCTTAGCACTGCCTTCATGGAGTCCCACAAGTTTTGGTATGATATGTCCTCATTTTCATTGAATTCTAAAAAGTCTTTAATTTCTTCTTTATTTCTTCCTTGATCAAGTCATCATTGAGTAGAGACTTGTTCAGTTTCCATGTACATGTGGGTTTTCCATTGGTTTTGTCATTATTAAAGACCAGTCTTAGTCTGTGGTGATCTGATAAGATATAAGGGATTATTTCAATCTTTTTGTATCTGTAGAGGCCTGTTTTGTGACCAATTATATGGTCTATTTTGAAGAATGTACCATGAGGTGCTGAGAAAAAGGTATATTCTTTTGTGTTAGGATGAAATGTTCTATAGATGTCTGTTAAGTCCATTTGGTTCATAACTTCTGTTAATTTCAGTGTCTTGGTTTAGTTTTTGTTTCCATGATCTGTCCATTGCTGAGAGTGGGGTGTTGAAATCCCCCACTATTATTGTGTAGGCGTAATGTGTGTTTTGAGCTTTAGTAAAGTTTCTTTTATGTATGTAGGTGCCCTTGCATTTGGAGTGTAGATGTTGGTAGATTTTTCCTTTGATGAGTATGAAGTTTCCTTCCTTATCTTTTTTGATTAATTTTGGATGAAAGTCGATTTTATTTGATATTAGAATGGCTACTCCAGCTTGTTTCTTGGGACCATTGGCATGGAAAATTGTTTTCCACCCCGAACACTTCTATGAGTAACAGACCTCCATTCAATATTGGCTGTAGGTAGCTGGGTTTGTTTCAGTCAGCTGCTAGGTAAAACATCTCCCAGGGTACAGTTATCTGCTAACAGCAATACACTGACTTCTTCTGTTCCAATTTGTATTCCCTTGATCTATTTTAATTGTGTTTTTGTTCCGGCTAGAACTTCAAGTACAAAATTAGAGAGATACAGAGAGTGTAAACAGCCTTGTCTTGTCCCTGATTTCAGTGGAATTGCTTTGTTTCTATCCATTTAATTTGATGTTGGATGTTGGCTTGTTGTGTATTTACTTCATTGTGTATATGCCTTGTATCCCTCCTGATCTTTTAACATTAAAGTGTGCTGGATTTTGTAAAAGGCTTTTGTTCAGCACCTAATGAGATGATCACGTGGTTTTTTTCTTTCTGTTTCTATGGCAGAGTAAGTTGATGAATTTTCATATATTGAACCACTTGCATCCTTGGGATGAAGCCTACTTGATCACGGTGGATGATTCTTTGATGTGTGCTTGAATTCAGTTTGTAGGTATTTTGTTGAATATTTTTGCATCAATATTCTTAAGGGAATTTGGTTTGAAGTTCTCTTTGTTGGGTTTTTGTGTGGTTTCATTATCAAGGTAACTGTGGCCTCATAGAATGAATTTGGCTGTATTCATTTTGTTTTCATTCTGTGGAACAGTTTGAGGTGCAATGGTATTAGCTCTTCTTTGAAAGTATGGTAGAATTCTGCACTAATACCATCTGGCCCTAGGCTTTCATTATTGTTGTCGGGATAATTTTAATGACTGTTTCTATTTCCTTAAGGGTTATAGCAATGTTTATTTTGTTTAATTGATCTTGATTTAACTTTGTTAAGTGAAATCTATCAAGAAAATCATCTGTTCTATTTAGATTTGTCAATTTTGTGGAGTACAAGTTTTTGAACTAAGACTTAAAGATTCTTTGGATTTTTCTCAGTGTTTGTTGTTATGTTCCTCTTCATTTCTGATTTTATTAAATTGGATTTTGTCTTTAAGGCTGTGTCTATCTTATTGATTTTCTCAAATAATCAGTTCTTGGTTTCATTGATTCTTTGAATTGTCCTCTTTGTTTCTAATTTATTGATTTCAGCCCAGTGTTTATTTCCTTCTGTCTCCTTCTCTTGAGTGTGTTTGACTCTTTTCCTTCTAGAGCTTCCAGGTATGCTGTTAAGTTGCTAGTGTGAGATGTTTCCAGTTTCTTTATAAAGGCGATTAGTGCTATGAACTTTCTTCTAAGCACACCTTACACTGTGTCTGTCCTATAAGTTTGCCTATCCTGTACCTTCATTATCATTAAGTTCCAGAAAGTCTTTAATTTTTTATTCCTTCTTTGACCCACTAGTCACTGAGTCTAGAGTTCTTTAGTTGACATGTGTTTGTACGCTTGTTGTTTTCTGTTGTTGTTGCAGTTCAGCTATAACCATGGTGATCTGATGAGGTGCAAGAGGTTATTTCAATGTTCTTGTATCTGTTGAAGCTTGCTTTGTGACTAAATACATGATCAGTTTTCAAGAGGGTTCCATGAGGTGCTGAAAAGAATGCACATTCTTATTTTGCTTTGTTCTATAAATACCTGTTAGGTCCATTTGAATCTTACCCTCTGTTAGTTTCATTATTTCTCTACCCTGTTTCAGTATCAATGACCTGTCCATTGGTAAGAGGGAAGTGTGTTGAAGGTTTGATGTGTGAGTTAAGGCTTAGTAACGTTTCTTTCACGAATATGTATTCCTTTGTATTTGGAGCATAGGTGTTCTCAATAGAGAAGTCTTCTTGGTGAATATTTCCTTTTATGACTAAATGTCCTTCCCCATCTCTTTTGATTACTTTTGTTTAAAAGTCTATTTTATTACATATTAAAATAGTGTCTCCAGCTTGTCTCTTGCATCCCAAGAGTTCTGACACAACCAGGCTCACAAGAGGGACAGGCTCCAGTCAGAGACAGCAAGGGCAGTTAGGACTATAGATAACCAGATGGTGAGAGGTAAGTGCAAGACCATAGCAACAGAAACCAACACTACTTGACAATATCAGAACCCAGTTCTTCTACCACACCAAGCCCTAGATACCCCAACACACCTGAAAAGCAAGATTCAGATCTAAAATCCCATCTCATAAATATAATAGAGGACTTCAAGAAGGACACAAATAACTCCCTTAGAGAAATATAGAAGAACACAGGTAAACAGGTAGAAGCCCTTTAAGAGGAAACACATCTCTTAAAGAAATACAGGAAAATACAATCACACAGACAAATAAATTGAATAAAACCATCCAGGATCAAAAAATGGACATGAAAACATTAAAAAAAAAAAAAAACACAAAGGGAGACAACTCTGGATATGGAAAACCAAGGAAAGAGATCAGGAGTCACAAATGCAAGCATCACCAAAGAATACAAAATATAGAAATGAGAATCTCAGGCATAGAAGACATCACAGAAGATACTGATACAACATTGAAAGAAAATACTAAAGCAAAAAGTTCCTAACTCAAAACACTCAGGAAATCCAGGACATAATAAAATGATGGAATCTAAGAATAATAGGTATAGAAGAGAGTGAAGATTCCCAACTCAAAGGGCCAGCAAACATCTTCAACAAAATTATAGAAGAAAACTTCCCTAACCTAAAGAAAGAGATGTCCATAAATATAGAAGAATCCTACAGAACACCAAAAAGATAGTACTAGAAAAGAAATTCCTCCCATCACATGACAATTAAAACACCAAATGCACAGAACAAAGAAAGAATCTTAAAAGTGGTAAGGAGAAAAGGTCAAGTAACATTTAAAGGGAGACCTATCAGAATTACACCAGACTTCTCAACAGAGAGTCTAAAAGCCAGAAGATTTTAGATAGATGACATACAGTCCCTAAAAGAACAAAATGCCAGCCCAGGCTAATATACCCAGCAAAACTCCAAATTACCATAGGGAGAGAAACCAAGATATTCTATGACAAAACAAAATTTAAACAATATCTTTCCATCAATCCAGCCTTACTTAGGATAATAGAAGGAAAACTTCAACACAAGGGGGAAATATCCAAGAAAAAGCAAGAAACTAATTTTCTCAAAACAAGTCCATGAATATTGATCCAAAAATACTCAATAAAATTCTTGCAAAATAAATCCAAGAACACATCAAAAGAATCATTCACCATGATCAAGCAGGCTTCATCCCAGGGATGCAGGATGGTTTAATATATGGAAATCCATCAATTTAATCCACTATATAAACAAAAATCAAGGAAAAACACCATATGATCATTTCATTAGATGCCGAAAAAGCATTTGAGAAAATATGACATCTTTCATGTTAAGAATATTGGAGAGATAAGGAATTCAAGGTTCATATCTAAACATAATAAAAGCAATATACAGCAAATCAATAGCCAACCTCTAACTAAATGGAGAGAAACTCAAAGCAATCCTATTAAAATCAGGGACAAGACAAGGCTGCCTACTCTCTATCTACCTATTTAACATAGTACTTGAAGTTCTGGTCAGAGCAATTAGACAACAAAAGGAGATCAAAGTGATACAAAGTAGAAAGGAGGAAGCCAAGATATTACTACTTGTGGATGATATGATAGTATATATATGACCCCAAAAAAATCCATGAGAAAACTCCTCCAGCTGATAAACAACTTCACCAAAGTGGCTGGATACAAAATTAACTCAAACAAATCAGTAGCTTTTCTCTACTCACAGGATACATGGGTTGGTAAAGAAATTAGGAAAATGACACCCTTCACAATAGTCACAAATAATATAAAATATTTTGGTGTGACTCTAATCAAGAAAGTGAAAGATGTGTATGGTAAGAACTTCAAATCTCTGAACAAAGAAATTAAAGAAGACTTCAGAAGATGGAAAGATCTCCCATGCTCATGGATTGGCAGGATTAACATAGTAAAAGTGGCCATTTTACCAAAAGAAAGCTACAGATTCAATACAGTCTCCATCAAAACTCCAACTCTGTTCTTCACAGAGATAAAAAGAGCAATTCTCTAATTTATTTGAAACAACAACAACAACAATAACAAAAATACCCAGGATAGCAAAAACCATTCTCAACAATCACCATTCCTGACCTCAAGCTATACTACAGAGCAATAGTGATAATAACCACATGGTATTGGTACAGAGACAGATAGCTATATCAATGGATTAGAATTGAAGACCCAGAAATGAACCCATATATATATACCTTTAGTCACTTGATCTTTGACAAAGGTGTTAAAACTATCCAGTGGAAAATAGACAACATTTTCAACAAATGATGCTGGTTCAACTGGTGGTCCAAATGTAGAAGAGTGCAAATTGATCCATTCTTATCTCCTTGTAGAAGGCTCGAGTCCAAGTGGAGCAAGAACTTCCACATAAAACCACATATGATGAATCTAATAGAATAGAAAGTAGGAAAGAACCTCCAACACATTGGCACAGGGGAAATTTTCCTGAAAAGAACACCAATGGCTTATGCTTGAAGATCAACAATCAAGAAACGGGACCTTATAAAATTGAAAAGCTTCTGTAAGGTGAAGGACACTGTCAATAGGATACAACAGCAACCCACACATTGGGAAAAGATCTTTATCAACCTTACATCTGATAGAAGGCTAGCATCCAAAATATACAAAGAACCCAAGAAGTCAGGCTCCAGAGAACCAAATAACCCTATTTAAAAATGGGGTATAGAGCTAAACAGATAATTATCATTGGGGGAATCTTGAATGGCTAAGAAGCACTTAAAGAAATATTCAACATCCTTGGTAATCAGAGAAATGCAAATCAAAACTACCCTAAGATTCTACTTCACACCAGTCAGGGTGGCTAAGATCACAAACTCAAGTGACAGCAGATGCTGGTGAGGATATGGAGAAAGAGGAACACTCCTTCAATTGCTGGTGGGATTGCAAGCTGTTACAACACCTCTGGAAAGCAGTCTGGTGGTTCCTCAGAAAATTGGAAATAGTTCGACCTGAGGACCCAGCTATATATCTCTTGGGAATATACCCAAAAGATGCTCCAATATATAACAAAGACACATGTTCCACTATGCTCATAGCAATCTAATTTATAATAGCTAGAAGCTGGAAACAACCCATCTATCCCTCAACAGAAAATGTGGTATATTTACACAATGGAGTACTATTCAGCTATTAACAACAATGACTTCATGAAATTCGCTGGTCAATGGACAGAACTTGAACATATCATCCTGAGTAAGGTAACTCATTCATAAAAGAACAAATGTGCCATATACTCACTAAAAAGTTGATGTTAAGCAAAAAGAAGCTTGGAATACTCACAATACAACTCACAGACCATATGAAACCCAAGAAGAAAAAAGATGACACCAAATTGTGGATGTTACAGTCCTACTCAGAAGGGTGGAAAAAAATAATCTGTGGGAGTAGAGGGAGGGAGGGATCTGTGAGGGACAGAGGAGGGGGAAAGAAAAGGGGGGCAGTTCAGATACAGGAGGAGATGAGGGAGAAGTACACAGGGCCAGAAATTTGAATGGAGGTGTTTAACAGTGGGGCAAGAGGGACTGGGGATAGCCACTACAAAGTCCCAGATGCCAGGGACCCAAGAGGTTCCCCAGGACAGGAAGGACATTAGTAAAGTTACCTAACAAAGGGGAGATAGAGCCTGTAAAGATCATATCCAGTGGATAGGCATGGCCCCCAGTTGAGGGATGGGGCCACCCTCCCACCTCAAAAATATTAATCCAGAATGCTTCCTGTCAAAAGGAAATGCAGAGACAAAGAGTGGGGCAGAATCTGAAGGAAAGGCCATCCAGAGACTGCCCCACCTAGGGATCCATCCCATCTGCAGACACCAAGCCCAAATGCTATTGTTGATGCTAAGAAGTGCTTGCTGAAAGGAGCCTGGTATAGCTGTCCCCTGAGAGGCTGTGCCAAAGCTTGACCAATAAAGATACGGATGCACAAAGTCAACCATCAGACTAAGCAAGGGGAACTCAATGGAGAAGTTAGGACCAGGACTGAAGGAGCTGAAGGGGTTTGCAATCTCATAGGAAAAACAAAAATATCAACCAACCAGACCCTCCAAAGCTCCCAGGGACTAATCCATAACCAAGGAGTATACACGGGTGTGGGACTGCATAAGGGTATCCTGGGTCATGGTTGAGCAGGTACTTAGAACCCCGAGATTCTCCGTGGAATTCTGCGTGAGAACCGGCAGGAGTTCGGTCCCTCCCATCATCTAGGATCCTGAAAACAGTCACATTTCCATAGAGTCACATAGGCCAGGCTATAGGCCTCAGGCCCTAGAGATTTACATACTAATGAAGGCCAGAGGGCAGAGCAAATTAAACATCCCTCCCCCAGATCCTTCCCCAATCCTCTCCCTTTCTCCCTCCCTATATAACTCGGGACTGCCCTGAGTTTTGGGGGGGGTACGCCTAGATCCATCTATTATCCGTCATGACAATAAATCTTTTTGGAACCAAGGACTTCCTCGTGTTACTGGGGCCTGCCGACGCCAAGGCCTCCGGGCCGCTGGAACCATAAGATCTTCCTCCCTAATGTGGGACCCGCCACGGCGGTGGGCTTGTGCCGCTGTGGCGGCCTTTTTAAATTTTTCCCGCACACAGGGGGACCCATGGTTCCAGCTGGATATGTAGCAGAGGATTGCCTTATCAGGCTTCACTGGGAGGGGAATCCTTTGATCCTGTGGAGGCTAAATGACCCGGGTAGGGGAATGTTAGGGTGCTGAGGAAGGACTGGGTGAGCACTCTCATAGAGGCATGGGGAGAGGGGATAGGGAGCTTTGGAGGGGAAACTGAGAACGGGGATAGCATTTGAAATGTAAACAAATAAAATAACCAATAAAAAATGAAAAAAAAATGTAGACTGTTTCCTTCTTGCTACATTGCCTCTTTTCCTATATTACACAGGTTTTGACACTTCTTTCTTGATTCAAGTGCTCCTTATCGCTCATTTTCCTGGGAATACACTCCTTTCTTTGTTACTCTGACCCTTCCCACTCATTTTGTAGCATGGAAATACTAAGTTACCATTTAATTCTGGAACTTCTCATGGTTTCTATCTTCATTTTTTCTTTTTAAGACTACACAGCTGACTCCAACAATATGACCTATTCTCTTTGGCTGCTTTCCAATTTTATTTTCTCTATTTTACCACAATTACTATCATGTTTTTCATTCCCATCCAAACAGGTAGTAATCGCAAGACACGAGAAAGCCTCACAAAGGAATTCACAGCAAGTATGACACCATGCAGAATCCCAGTGCAAGACCAAATCCCACCATGGATAAAGAAGGCAGACAGAAAGTCCCTCTCAAAGCTGGAGCTACTGGCAATTTATACTTGCTGGGAAATGGAGTGTCAGTTTTCATTCAGAATGGTTCACTTGGTAACTAAACCATACTCCAGTGGAAGCCCACACATCAGTGAATATATGGAAAGTACAAAATAGATTTGTTGGTTGAAAAAAGGTAGGCATGTGGGACCATGAATGGATAGCTTGGTTTCTGGTGGAACACTTGCTAGAGATGGCCAGAGACCCTGCAAGGGACGGCATACATTTCACCACACTCCCAGACTCTAGGCTCCTGAAATGTGGCCAAAGACCTCCATTGATCGAGTCTTTCAGTCACGTAGGGCAATGCCCTTATAGCCCCTCCCAAAGAGAGGTTTGTGTCACCTAGCACAGGTAGAGGGAGTGACTAAAGGCCTCAGAGATCTCTATATTCACGAGATACCTAAAGGCCAGAGGGTGTAGCCAATTAAGCATTCCTTCCCAGACCCTCCTTCCTCTTCCCTCCCTATTTAACTCAGTTCTGCCCTGAGGTGTATGTGGGGCGAGTAGCCAGATCCACTTTCCACCATGACAATAAACCTTTTGAAACCACTTCCTTGTGTCTTTGCGGCCCCGCCATGGGAACCGTGGAGAAGGCCTTTAACTAATAAGACACCACCACCACCACCACCACCGCCTAATCTCTCATCTGGAAGACTTCTCTATGTTCCCACCATGGAGGTTGTCAATTCAAACTAATAAAAATCAAGAGCAATTGCTTCCTTAAAGAACATAAATTAATCGTGTGTGTGACGTTAAACTCTTTTAGCATAATGGAATACTTTAACTGGTAATTATGTACAAGAACTATAGTTAATAAATTTGGAGTCTAAGAGCTTAAATTGTTGTTCTTAAGAGATTGTGGTTCTCTAACCAGTGCCAAGGATGAAAAGAGGGAGGGAGGAGGGAGGGGGAATAAAATCTGTGATGGGAAGGAACAATAGAGACGTCATACTTAATTCAGCACCTCAACACTGTCACATATATAAACAGGCTTCAGACAAGAACCTGTAAGAGAAAATATCAAAACTGTAATAACCATGTTATTGCATGTACTGTCCCTGATTTGCAGTTCATCTTGGTAGTAGAACCATCTACATATTCACAGTTGCATCTGGAGACCCTCTAATAATTTTAAAGATTGAATGCAGTTGGGCATGGTGGAAGAGGCATACAATCCCAACATCTGAGAGGCCGAAGATTGCAGCATGCCAAGGGAAGCCTGTTCTACACAGTGAATTTCAGGAAAGCCAAGGCTGTGTACCAAGTCCCTTTCTCAAACTCTATCCTCCACAGACTGAATGCTAAGTGATGGATGAACTATTCACTCAGGTGCCCAGCTCTACTGGGTGCTAGCTCCTCTGGGTGACAGAGCTTTCTGTTTTTCCAAGTGTGTAAGAATTTTATTCACATGACACTAGACCAGCATTAAAACTTAAAAAAAAACATTGGTAAAGGAATGGATCTTTGTCACTAAGTGCATGGGAGATGTACAATGTGCGTATGATTTTCTTTCAAATTTGCCTAAAGCCATGATTTTAAAAAGTCTTTAAAATGCAATGACTTAAAAAAAAGACTATTCATCAGATTATATAGTTCAAGGGCAAGAAGAAATAACACACTAGGAGAAACCTCACCACATAACATAGATCAACTACTTTTATTTTATTCTCTACATATAGTCCTGGCTATTCTAGAACTGACTAGGTAGACCAGGATGAACTTGAACTCAAAAATGCATCTGCTTGTACCTCTCTATTGATAGGATTAAAACTTGGGTCACTTTCAAATACTTTGAAAATAAAAGGAAAAACTAGACAGCTCAGGAAAAAAAATTGGCAAGAGACTTGAATGGCCACATTGTATAGAATATATATAAGTGTTTAATATCATAAATTATCCTTAATATGTTTCGAAATTAGAGAAATCAATGTATATATAAACTAAAACACTAGTGGCATGGGCTACAGAGATGGCCCAGTAGTTAAAAGTACTCGCTGCTTCTGTAGAAGACCTAGGCTCAGGTCTCAGCATCCATATTTCCCACAACCATCTAACTAACCCTAGTTCCAAAGAATCCAACATCTTCTGAAATCTGCAGGTAGCAAGCATGTACATAGTGTATTAACTAAAGTGAAAGCAAAATACTCATTTAAAATCTCTCTTTAAAGGATAGCATCAACAGACATACTAACATGGGGTAGGCAGTAACCTCACAAGGTCTCAACTCTAGATAGAGGACTACAGATAATTTAGGAATGCTGAGAACAGGAGAAATAATGTTCCCAAGGGAAGAACATACCAATCAATTGGTTATCCGATACCTAGCCAATACCCTAAAATCACACACATACAAGTAACATAATGCACTTAAGAGACATAGTCTCCAAACACATCTGTAACAAAAATTGAAGAGACCATGAATTTAGAAGAGCAAGAAGTACAATGGAGGTAGGAATGGGATGGAGGAATTTTAACTTGGAAAAAATTTTAAAACCCCAATCTATAAAGAGTTAGAATAAGTGAATACTTATTAATAAAAATTTAAATATAAATTATTATTCATTTAGTAAAATTAGTTGGTAAAAATATTTGATATTCTCCTACCAATAATACAATACAGAAATAAGTATTCAGGTGCATGATTATAACACAAGGGAATATATCAATATTGGTTCAAAGAGAGTGCAGGGAAATACATTCACAAAATGATTAAAATGTGGAACGGGGATAGGTTCACACTGGCACAGTGTTTGCTAGAGCATTTTCATTTTATTTACAAATTTTTCAATTAGATTGTAAAAATCACTCATCTATAATGCATTCCTTTACAAGAGTACCTTGACAATTGCAAACTTGTATACCTGTGATTAACAACATATTTGGTAACTGGAGTAGTTTGTGCAGTCTGATATCTGGAGAACACAGTCACAAACCTGCTTATGTTACTTAACTCAGCACCTTCCATCATCGCTTCAATGAGTGTGTCATACATAAATGCTCACTTATTATAGTCCAGCCACTGTAACTATCCCAACATCCTGGTTCACATTTAAAATTTAAAATATAGTAATATCTCCACATATAGTAGGGCGGATATTTGTTTAATGATTCAGTTTTTAGTTACAACAGTAACTATCAAGGTTTTGGTTCTCTGAATAAGATAAGTGAATGTCTAACTTTAAAAGAACTTCTAAACATTTTGTACATCAACTACTGTATCCTTGAGTCTTACTAATTAATCCTATGGAATTCAGACACTAATTAGCTCTTACCAGCCAACCAGAAAATTATTTCCATTGCTACTTCATAATGGTATTTTGCTACTATAATGAATCATGATGTAAATATCTCTATTTGCCAATGGTCTTAGGTAACCCCTATGAAAGGATTGTTCTATTTCTTTAAATATTGCTTGAAATGTCTCTTTTACAGTTCCATGTTTGTTTAATCATGGGATTATGTTCTTTCGTGCTTGATGAGAATGTTACAAGGCACTAGTGATGCCAAGTAGATGATATCTTCTCAAACTTCTTGCTAGTCTTCTTTAGTATATAGGCAAGGATGTAAACCATTTACTCTTGAGTTTACAAAGAATGTGTACACACAAGAACACATACACTCCACTAGTTGTCTATGCTTCTAGTCCCATCCACAAACCCTCTTTTGAGCCTGATGTGTAATTTCTGTATCTTTGAAAACTTAATAAGCTAAGAGGGTAAGCTGTAGTGACCACCTACCCTGAACTATAAAAGATAGCTAGCTGCTCATCATCTGCATTTTTGTAAAAATATGAAATATTGCCCTAGTGGGCAAGCAGCCAAAGTCTATAAAAATCCCCCTTACATCATAGCTGCCTTTTGCACTATTTCCAAGACCTTGTACAGTCAGATGACTGTGGAAAAGGTTGGTCATTATATACCAGGTTTTTGCCCTAGAAGAAAAACAGGAACTGGTCATTAATCTAAACCTCTGAACACAGGCTGAGAACATGTGGACTCACATAGCAAGTTGAGTACCAGTCACTAGTTTTTCCCAGACTTCGGAAGAACACTTGCTACCTTTTACCTATCCATACTAGAAACTAACTATAAGTCAGTGAAAACCTCATACTTCTTCTGAATAATCAAGACATCTTAAAGGTTGGGTGGTTGTCAAAATTATGTCACTCTGAAAAGCAGACAGTATGTACCTAGATCATAATCACAGATTTGAGACTCTTCTGGAAGAACTCTTTTTATGTACTGAGATTTTGAGACTTCTTCCTAAGGCTCTGGGACAGTCTCCTGGTCCCAAAGCTCTGACTCCAGGACCACTTACACCCACATAATCCTTCACAAAGATCCAGAGGCACCAGATCAATGAGAAAGGTGGCAAGTAAAGGAATGACACTGTGGCATCACAGTAGTAGAAATGACAAATGCACAAGCCTCTATACCTATTCAAGGCCCAGAAGGTTGTTCAACTGAAAAACTCATTTACTTGTTTCTAGGATATGCTTACCTGTCTCTCCCTTATTTTCTCACTAAACTGAGTTAGGGTAGATTACTGAGATTCTTTAAAATATTAAAGTAAACAGCATTTTAACATATCTTGTGTAAACTTCTTCAAATCAGCACCTCTTATTCCAATTCAACCTAAGCATAGAATTTTCTGAGCATAAAATCTTCTTGCATTATCTACTCTCTCTCTAATGGAGTATCAATAACATGGGAAAAGGTGAGAAAGGCTGGATTTGGATAACAGGTAAAGATCACTCTGACTTCCTAGAGAACCAACCTACCATAGGAATACTTACTTTGTGCTGCTACTGCCTCATCTTGAGTGAAGGTTCATCCTAATGGTGACTCCTTGTTGCTATAAATTCCTTCCTGGGGGGAAGATGTAAAGCAATCTCTACTTCTTCACCTAAGGTACTAATGACAAACTGAGCCATGATTCCACCAAAGTTCATAAATAAACCAATGATTTTATTTGACTTCCTTACAGAGGGTGGGTAGGGTTACTTACAAGGGTATGGGTACACCACCCCTAGTGGGCCAAATTTGGAAAGCCTTACTCAGCAGAAATGGGATTTTTTTCCAAAACAGCATAGATGGAGGATGTGGCTCCTTCCCTAGTCTTTCTTGGCACTTTAAATCTTTTTCCCAGGAAGTCTGCAGAGCTGTTAGTTGGTAGAGAACAGTTGGATGCCAAGAGAAGAGAGTATAAACCATCAATAAGCCCAGTTGGGATGAGCTTCTGCAAAGGGACACAGCTGAATTCCCCGAGATGGATGTTGCTTCGCTTAAAAGACAGCCACTCACAACACTGATTCTCTTCTGCCAGAGTTGGAAAATGATAATGAAGACTGTTCTCCCTTCATCCACTAACAGCAAACTATATAAATCTGGTCAAATAAAATGGTGCAGGACTAGTACAAGAAACACTGAGCTGAGATAGGATATTTGTTCCTGGCTCTAATACTCACTTGGTTTGTTATCTTAGGCACTGGTCTAGATTTTCTTCTGTATCTGCAAAGTGTGGTATGAAACCCATGTACCTTGATCTCTCTTGTGTTACTAATTTGATATAAATGTTACCACTCTCTGAGATCAGAAAATAAGTACTGTTAATTTCTGGACCCCTATGTCATTGACTGTCAGATTAAAATGACTATCAGATTTACTACATATTCTCTTATGAGGTGAGAATCAGAAAACACAGAACACCAGTGACTTTAGCAGTCCTACAAAATAAGCCAGTGCCTCCTACCAGATACAGAATCAGTCATTTCCAACATGCCTCAACAGCATTTCTGAACTACATCACATTTCTACACATGCCCTTATAACACTCTAGGCTCACCCAGAGTTAGAGAGGGTATGATGTTCCTAGTCTTGAATATCTATGTGTCACTGAAAATGAACATAAGCAAGTACCACTACACATGACAAATTTATTTGTACACAGTCTCTCACCTGTATGACTTTTTTGATGCAAAATGTGATCTGACTTATCAAAATTTTCCTATGTTCTTTATAAGGGTCCCTTGAATGGTTATTTTTCAAGATTAGTACATATATCGTAGTGTACAGTGGGAAATGTTTTTTGATTTTTATACATTTTCAGGGTTTTTCATTGCAGGTTTCAATAGAGACCTGACTTACCATTCAAAACTTTTGGCTTTTAATTCATAAGCTTCTTTACATGTGTAAGTTGCTTACATTGAGATAACTATGGTAGAGCTTTCCTGTGTTCTTTCCAGATAAAACGTTCTTCTCATGTTGAGAGAGGTCTCCCTTATAGCAGTTCTTTGCTGTAATCATTCTACAGGCATTCTCTGATGTCAAATTATCCTGATTGACTGCACACTTTCTAGCCTTCGCTACGTTATTAGTGTGTCTCACCTGAGTTCGTTCATATTGAATGAGGTATGAGTTAAGAAGGTAAGTTTTCCTGCATTATGCACATTTATAGGACTTCTCAACTCTAAGAAGTCCATCATATGGACTGAGGACTGATTTGTAGTAGAGAGTTTTTCTTCATTCTTTATAGCCACAGGGTTTCTAACTTGTATATCATTTCTGATATTGACTGAACTGTGAGTTGCAGGAAAATGCTTTTCTCTATTCTTTGTATTTGTACCATGTGTATGAGTTCCCAGATGTCGGGCAAGTCCTGACTTGCAGAAAAAAGCTTTTCTGCAATCTTTACATTCATAGGGCTTCTCACCTGTATGAATTCTATGATGAAGAGTTAAGTGTGACTTGCGACAGAAACATTTGCCACATTCTTTACACTCATAGGGCTTCTCACCGGTATGAGTTCTATGATGAGCAGTGAGCTCTGACTTGGAGGAGAAAGCTTTCCTGCACTCTTCACATTCATAAGGCTTCTCCCCTGTATGAATTCTATGATGGCGAGTTAACTGTGACTTGTAGAAGAAAGCTTTGCCACAGTCTTTACATTCATAGGGCTTCTCACCTGTATGAGTTCTCTGATGTTCAGTCAGAGTTGACTTATAATAGAAAGATTTCTGACATTCCTTACACTCATAAGGCTTTTCACCTGTATGTATTTTCTGATGTACACGAAGGGTTGACTTGCAGTAAAAAGCTTTACCACATTCTTCACACTGATAGGGCTTCTCACCCGTATGAGTTCTATGATGTGAAGTGAGCTCTGACTTGGAGGAAAAACCTTTCCTGCACTCTTCACATTCATAAGGCTTCTCCCCTGTATGAGTTCTATGATGGCGAGTTAAGTTTGACTTGTAGAAGAAAGCTTTGCCACAGTCTTTACACACATAAGGCTTCTCGCCGGTATGAATTCGCTGATGTTCAGTAAGGGTTGACTTATAATAGAAAGCTTTCCAACACTCTTTACATTCATAAGGTTTCTCTCCTCTATGAGTTTTCTGATGTACTGTAAGGGTTGACTTACGATAGAAAGCTTTACCACATTCTTCACATTCATGGGGCTTCTCACCAGTATGAATTCTATGATGCACAGTGAGTTCTGATTTGGAGGGGAAAGCTTTCCTGCATTCTGTACATTGATAGATCTTCAATCTTGTACGAGTTCGCTGGTGTTGAGTGAGTGCTGACTTGTAACAGAAAGCTTTCTGACACTCCTTCCATTCGTACGGCTTCACACTTGGATAGAATGCATGCTGCTTGTTGTGCTGCGACGGCAGGCTAATCATCCTCATACATGGTTTACATTCATAGGGTTTTGTACCTCGTTGAAGTTCCAGTTCAACCTTCATTTCTGCCTTGAGACAAAAGAATCTGTCAAGGTTTTGTATTAATGGGGCTTTTTGTTCTAGCATGTACATACTAATGTTCTATGAGGATAATAACATTCTAAAAGTTTTACAGAAAGTACACTCACGATTTTCCCTGCTGTGCAACTTGTCACTTAAAATAAGATTAAAATAAGATTAATTTCTTTCTACCATTTTAAATTATGCATACATGTAAGAGTATGTGCATTTAGGAGCAGGTGCCCACAGAGGCCAGAGGTGTCTTATTACCCTGGAGCCGGAGTTACAGGCTGGATAAGAGCTGCACAATGTGTGTTAGGAACCTAACTCTTGTTATGTGAGAGAGTAGCTCATGCTCTTAACAGATCAGCTATCTCTTAGCCCCATATTTATCATGTTCTGTTCTGAGTTTGCCTATATGTAATATTTTCCTTATATGAAATATGTTTTGCAGTTAATTTTACACAAACAAAAAAAGACTTCCAATCCATGAAACTAGAGATTTTTCAAATGTAAAACTTTTTAGGTAATCAATAACATTGTCTTTGTATAGATGTATATTCCCAGTCAAATATTATGAATACTATAATGTGAACTTTCAACCTTGTGAGGGAGAATAAGATGCTCAAGGTGCCAGAGGGGCTTATCAGTTATATTATCAGGTTCGTCACTAGTCAGCATCCCATTTGGCTTACTACAGATACATCCTGCCACAGGTTAGGTTCCTTTGAAAACATTTGTGAGCTAGTCTCCTTATGTCCACAATCAAAATGTGAAGGTTGTGTTATGTTCACATTTCACCTACTTCAATCATCTCTTTATTTGAAAGATTTCTGTTGATGCTTCCCACTGGCCACATATGACTCTCTGGATTTTCCAGGCAATTCTCATCTGGAGTATACACTTCAAGAATACCTGAAACAATATTTTAAAAAAATCCATAAATCAAATATATTGTTTATTTAGTTCAAATATAATTGTGAAGTTTCTTCTTGATTCTCCAGCTTACTGAAGGAAATTTTACATGAACAGGTAAGGCAGTGCTAAGTTGTGTTCCTTCACTGCTTTTACTCTTGAGGAATACATGGAATTCACCTTCTTCTTGGCTACTGTTTTTGGCACAGTAATTTTCAATTGTGTTGTTAACCTGAGCTCCAGCCCTCTATCACCTTAACTGTACACACACCATCTGTTATCACATCTCTCTCATTATGTGAGGTGGGAAGATTTTCTTTCACTAGCTACCCACATGACACAGGCTTCATATTCTGTTTTATGAGCAAGAATGTAGGATCATAAAAGGATTATTATACATTTATTATAAATTGATTATAAATCCTTTGCCCTGAAAAGCCACAGCAGGGTCTGTCTTCCATTGGTCATTGTATACCCTTCTCTCACACTAGAGGACAGTTTCATCAGACGTTCCCTGTAATCTACCTTCTGTTCTACAAACCTCTTTGCCTCTTGGACAAAGCTGTATTTTGAAAATAAACTATTTTATTAAAAATAAATGCTTCCTCCTCTGGTGTGGACACACCAGAACTCAAATACATAAAATAGATCTTTAAAAACAAAACAAAACAAAATAAAAAAATACTAAGAAATGATTATATTGCAATTCCAGACTGGTATGTGCCTGTACACACAATGTGTCAGGGACACATTTTTAGGTGTCTTTTAGTATGTACTAATTGTACAAAATTATGGACATAATTTATCCAAACCCACTGCTTGAGAAGTCAAAGTCCTTAAGGAAGAACCTATTTTTGCCTTTCGAATGGTCATACTATCAAATTGTCTTCTAAACATGTATGTTTCCATCTACAGTTTACACTGTTCTCAAACTTTGATCAGAAAAGCTTCTTATTGTAGTAGGTAATGGTTAACACACACACGCACTGCTGTTTAAAGCTAGGAAATTGAAATGATCATAGATGTCCATAATCTAGTAAGTAGATAATGAAAATATTATATATATATTATATATACACACATAAAATACAAATTTTATTATATTATAAATAAAAATTAAATTATGAACTTTGCAAGTAAATAAATGAAGCTGGAAATAGATTATTCTTTGAAAGATTACCCAGACCTGAAAGATGACCCAAATTCGCTCTCATATGTAGATCCTAGTTTTGAATCTTTAGATGTGTGTGCTTAAATAGGAGGACCTATAGAAGTCAGGAAAACAAACAAACAAACAAACAAAAAAGAGGCCATGGGGCGAGATAAAGAATGAGGGCTATAACATAAAGATTATAAAGGAATAAAGGGGAATAATGGTGCAGGTAGGGTTCAGTGAGGTGGGGGTGAGAGGGCAGAGGAAGAGGTACATAAAGTAGGATAACTAACACTAAAGGCCTTTCTTTAAAAGCCTCAAGGAAACCTACTTTGGAAGGTTCTAAAAGAAAGGCAAAAAAGAAAGAAGCAAAGAAAGAAAAAAAGAAGAACAAGAGAGAGAGAGACAGAGAGAGAGAGAGAGAGAGAGAGAGAGAGAGAGGAAGAAGGAGGGAGGGAGAAGCAAAGAAAGAAAGAAAAGCAAGAGAGAGAGAGAGAAAGAGGGAGAGAGGGAGGGAAGGAGGGAGGGAGGGAGGGAGGGAGAGAGAGAGAGGTGGTAGGCAGACAGACAGAATGGAGATAAGTTATGGGGGGAAATACAATGCCTCAGATGCCATAGTCTACTGAACAAAATGTTCAGTGCTTTGGGGTTATCTTATTTTCAAGGTGGTGACAGTGTGATCCCAAAGACCACCACTGCACCAACATTAAAAAATACTGCTATTGTTCTTAGTTACCCTCCAGAACTTGATCATAAGACCCCATTTCTGAAGACACTTAACCTTCAGTTATAGAACATGGAAAACCAAGTTGACACTGATCTGGAAGCTCTATGCTTACTGGCTAGCTTTTATAGTGTTGGGAAGTGCCATCACAATACTAGAAGAAAACAGTTATCAACATTCTTAGCCAGTTGTGAACCCTGAAAACTACAATAATAACTGGCCTAACAAGATATACCTAGTTTTACAATAGTGGCATGAAATTTACAGGAGTAACCACTCTAATTGGAGTTAAGGCTCACTTCATGAGAGAGAACTCTTGCTTTGTAACTGGGTCAAGAACCTGTGGGTGGGTAGTTCACAGGCTGTCAGGCAGAACCTACTTCAGTTTTTTTTCTACATAGCAATAGTATTAAATAGTTCCCTAAGTATTTATCTTTATACATATGTTTTAGTGTAGCTTTCACTTTTCATTTGTCAGAGTGCCCAATTCTAAAAGAGGAATCTGTAGCACACACCTTCCTCCCAAAGGTCAAGGATGATCTTGGAAGAGGAGGAGGAAAGACTGTAAGGACAGAAGTGGTAGATGATTTTTTTTTGTTGTTGTTGAATCATTCAGCTTTATTTACAGGACAATGGGGACAGAGTTGTTGAGCATAAAGGACATATAGTGAGTATTTATCCTGAGACATAAAACTAGCATTTGATAAGAATTATGAATACTGGATACTCAAAATACATTTCACATTTGTATGTATAATATAGGATAAAGAACATGTATTCTGTTACTCACTTGGTAAAACACTCTTTTAAGTACAACTTGTCTGAATTTGTTCATTTGAATAAAATAAACAGAATGATGCCAGATTTATTACATATTTTGAGGGCTATTGTACACACCTTAATTATTTTCTCTTTGGAATGCATTATTTTTCTACCCATGAAAGTCTTATACAATACTATATTCTTCTGGATTCCACACTTGACTTCATCTTTAATATTTGAGGGTGAACAAGGAAAAGTTTAATGAAAACTATCCTACACTGTCATATTTTCAGAGTTTCACCAAGCCTAAATAGTTGACATTATCTAAAATTTGAACATTGCATGAAGGATTTCATAAGTTTCTCATAATTGTATTAATTCTCTAGTGTGTAGCATCAAATGTTGCAAAGAATACACCATAGATATAATATATGCCACATTTTTCCCAACAGAAAAACTTTCCCCACTAAAATGTTTTAGATGTTTCCACTGACCTGAAATAAAGTCAAAGATATTTCCACATGCATTACATTTGTTAAGATTCTCACCAGTATGAATTCTGTTAAATTCTACCAGATATGCTAAAAGTAAAGGATTTCCACTTTAAATACATTTGAAAGTTTTCCCTCCTTTAAGTATTCTCTAATAAATTTTAAGATGATATTTCTTGGTAGAGGGTTGTCTCATTTACTTTATTTGTAAAGTTGGTAGATGATTTTCTTAAACAGTATTTTCAGGTCAAGACAACACCACTGCAAACATGACCTCAGAATAGCTAGGACTGTATGTATAAAGCCTTTGCACAAAAAGCTAACCAAAATCCCAACACAGCCAAAGACAGGACTGGCAAAGTCCTATCAATAACTAAGAAGCGACTGGTAACTGATAGCTACTAGATGATGGATGGTAAGCTGAGATTTCTACAGGGATATGCCCCCCAAGAGGGTACCCAAGCCCCACAAATGGCCTATGCCCTCACACATACTGGCAGCACAAAGTGGATTCAGTGGGTTTAAAAGGTACAGCACATGAATGTAGGAGGGAGAAGTGATGGTGAGACTTGAAAGAAGTTCGACGAAAGGGAAGACAAGAAAGCTTTGACCAAATCATTTGTGTAAATATGAAGTTCTCAAAAAAAAAGAAAAAGAGTTAATGAGAGGGAATACAATATGCATTGTTATTAATTCAGAAAAATATTTTCTCCTTTTCTATATTTAGCATTCAAAGTTGTCTAGATTGCAATATTATGTTGGCATGTTCCTTTTTTCAGCCACTTGAAAAGTTATCCTTTTTATTAACTCTGAAGAGATGCCAAATTCTATCAGAATGAGCATGTGAGTGTTCCAAATTCTAATTACATGAATACTACATATAGTGTTTTCCATTAATTACACTACCTGACATCTGTGGTATGAAATGACACTTATCACAGGGTTTTTTTTTTAATGTTTTAAAGAATTCTGTAGTCTGATATTTTATTGAAGATTTTTACACATTTATTTTACTCTCATATTCCTACCTAGTCTTGCTATCTAATACTGACTATATAGCAAGTTTCCAAAGCTACCATATTTCTTTTCCATTTTATGAATCAGCTTGATTGGCATAGATATTTACATCTGATAAAATCATCCATTTCATCAACTTTTATTAATTGGGATAGGTTCTCTTTTATTAGTGGTCACCACAATGCAATGCACTAGTCCAGTATTTCATGGGCAAAAACCTGGTTTACTTTGGCATCCAATATGGTTTGACTAATTTAAGTATGGTTATTGTTGAGTTCTTCCATATTCTGTTTGCTCCAAAACAGTTTTCCTTTTTCTCAGTCTGTCTTCGCCAGTATTGTAAACTCACATTTAAGCAGCAGCTGGAAGTGTTTTTCTTTAAACCCAGGTTGTCAAGTGTTCAGCTATGAGTTAGAAAAATCAGTTATAATTAGTCTTGTTAAATAATAATTACTAAATTTTTCCTTCTCCATCTTAAAGGTCTGCTAGTTTACTGAGTTAATAATGTCTAACACTTTCTTTATTCTGATGTTTCTATTAGTGGAATATAATTTTTTCCAAGGCTCTTGATTACATCCATTGTTTTGATTTTTTCTGAGATTTGATTTATTTTTATTTTCTGTGTTTGGGTGCTTTGTCTATGTTCTATGTGCATGTAGTATCTGTAGAGGCAAGAAGAAGGCATCAGGTGCTGGGACTGGAACCCAGGTCCTCTGAAAGAGCACTTAACCCTTGAGCCATTACTCAGATCCTGATTACATTCACCTTTTTTGTTACCCCTTAATATCACAGTACAATGTGTTTTACACTCATGAAGAAAGATCTCTAGTTCTTTCACTTACAGTTTACAGGGCAACACTGCTGGAGAGAGGTAACTTAGTTGGCAATTATTTTATTTCAGTGCTTGAAAATACGTGAGTCTATGCTTTCTAGTATCAGGGTTTCAGTTAAAAGATCACAAGGCTAAAGGGACTTGTCCTCATAGTAACTAAGCACTTGCCTCTTATGTTGTAAGCTGTCTTTCTCTAGTCTGTCCTCTACATTTTAACTACAACTGTGAGGTACTTCTTAATGGCTGTGTCCCTGGATATGTGTTTTCTGGTTTTGGTTTTTTGTTTTCTCCATGTATTTATGCAATTTTAAGCTACAGTCCATGGAGTACATTGTCTGTGTCTTTAGTCTACTTATTTCCCCGTCATACGTTGCACCTCTTTGCCATAGCCATGGCAGTCATGACTCTTCTTCCTTTTTCTGTATGGCTCTCTCCCTACAGTAATTTCTCAACCCCATCTTCATTCCTCATATTCTTCTTTTCTACTATTCTTCTACTCTAGTGAACGCTGCTTTCCAATGAATGCTCTACTTATTAAGCTTCCTTCTTCAGTTATTTAAGTTTGTATTTTCTGTCATTATCCCTGTTTGCTGAACCTACTTATTTGAATACGATTTACTACTTCCAAAATCCTAAGAATTAGAATTAGTTATTGGAAATGTTCTAGGTTTTCCAATATGTATCACTATTTGCCTGGTTGCTGCCATGTATATTAGGATTTTTTGCCCTCAATGTCACTTTGGAAGAATGCAGATGGAAAGCATCCTTCATCTTACAAAAAGGGTACTCCTAGCAGCATTCCCCTGTAGCTCCAACTCCCAACACCACGCAGAGAGAAAACAAAATGCTAGAAGAACAACAAAAGAACTAACCAGACATAGAAATAATATTTAAAAAATTTTAAAGAGACATAACAATATAAGTAACTATAGGAAAAACTTAAACATGCAGAACATTTTGTGACAGCAAAAATTAGGCTTTTGAGAGTGTCAGCCAGTACGGTAATACTATTTCTTCAGAAACTTCAGTATTTCTGAACTCATGGATGGAAAGCGGGGAAAAAAATGAGGTGGAAGGGGAGGAAAAGGGGAAGAGTAGACTATAGAGCAGAAAGAAGGTAAGGAGACTCTGGGTTTCTCAGGTACTTTGGAACCCAATGAACAGTGAACATGTTCTGGTTAAAAGATAGCTGTGAAAACCTAATGAATTCTTGTCCCTAGACTCGAATCCTTTAGTCCTAAGGTACAGTAAATATACAGAGATGGAAAATGGTGTAGAAGCCAGGTAACTGGCTGATGCTAGACCCACTCTTCTTACACTCTGACCATGTCTTACGAGGAATGGGCACACTCCTCACCAGAAATGTGAGACTCCATACCTAACACTCTGTGCTCCTTTTCTGAGAAGGCTGCATCTCACCATGTAAGTTTCCATGGCCACTTCTTGTGCCCACAAAGAAACTGCCAAGTATGTCCCCAACCTCCTGAGTTTCTGACTGATCTTAGCTGTACACGTCCCAAGAGTGGATAACCCCTGGTATAATAGTCTACATATGGATAAATGCAATTAGTTTGTTCTTCAATCTATTAAGCCAAAATACACAAGACACCATCAGAGAAGTTACTTGTCTGTATTAACACCTGCCAGTATCAAGGTTTCTCCCGTGACACACAATGCCAGTCAGTCAGCAGCAGAGCACTTTGCACACCATGGTCATTACCTAGTTGTAGCATTCAGCTGATTACCACTTGGGATTTGTGGATGGAAGTTGTGATGTGTGTACACTTTTCTCAAGAGCTTCTCTGTTCTAGGGCAAACTGTCCTGTCACCCCTGTCTTGATGCCACATGTTCTTTCTCTCTTGCTCTTCTTGGAAAACAGTCTCTCGTTTGTGACTATGACATTGAGCATTCATGTAGTAGCATAGAAAAAACCTGTCTGCAATCCCATCCCTAAACTTCCAATGCTTTCTTTCCTAATTTAAAAAAAAAAAATCACTTGATTGTTTTTAGGCCACCAATTCCAAATGTCTTACACCATTCTAACTTCATTGTCACATCTTTAATTGACATCCACATATGTGTTTAGTTCAACAATGCTTCCCCTCCCTCTGTCCTTCCCTCCCTGCCTGTCTGTCTGTCTTTCTCTTAACACAAGCATTTTTCTGTGTAGCCCTGGCTGTCCTGGAACTCACTCTGTAGACCAGGCTGGCCTCAAACTCAGAGATCTGTCTAGCTCTCCCTCTGCCTCTCCCTCTGCCTCCAAAGTGCTGGCATCAAAGGTCTGTCCCACCACTACCACCACCTAGCTAGTTCAAAGCTTTTAAAAAAGAGTAATCACAACACTACACTAAAATAAATTAGTATTTCCTCAACAGTCTTTATGCCTTTCTCAAAATAAAACTCCATTTGGTTCTTTGCCTTTCTCTGGGTAAATATTCCTGGTGTCTCTCATCTCACTGTGGTATACTGTATGACTGTTTTGCTTTTCTCTTACCTTTTCTCTTCAAGAGATGCATTTGAGTGTTAATTATTACTATCAAACTTTCAGATCAAGACCAAACACTGAAGTAAGAAATCTTCAATATTAAAACAAGGTAGAAATGACAACTAAGAACTCAGATAAAATATTTAGGCAAAGTATCTAACTAACAAGGCTGGGTCTTGCAATACATCCTGATAGTGGAAGGCAGAGAAAAATGCAGAGTTTGTGCCCCATTTTGCCTATACAGCAAACTTGAGGGCAGTTTGGGTTATATTAGACCCCATCTCAAAGCAACAACAAAATTGTCCGAGAGAACCTATACAAAGATCAATTTTTTTTTTTAAAGTAAATTTAGGAAAACAGACTTCAACAACAACAAAGGACACAGACTAACTCATTTGGAAACTGTATAAAATAAATGCTGACAGACATAATAGCTGTTGGTGAAGACAGTTCAAGATGACCAATATTCTATGAGCAGTCGTCCTTTTGACTTCCCTTCCCCAGTTCACAGTCACTGACCTGGGAGACTCCAGACTGAAGTATCTCCTATGCTCCATGGCTGGAATCCATGCTCCAACCTTAAGATTAACTCAGGTTTAGTCACGCAGTGCCCTGTAAATAGAAAATGATATATAAAGTTTTCCCAAGAAGTCCATTTCACTGGTAGAACATGACTGCCCCATTTGAGCTGTGCTATGAAGGGTAAAGAAAGCTATATAAAGAAAAACTTAAAGAACTTAGGAAAAAAAAAGAAAAACAAAAAACAACTAGAGAAAAACCACAGAGTCCAAAAAAAAAAAAAAAACTAAATAGGATACATGCAATCAAAAAAAAAAAAAGCTGCTGAGAAGTTTCAATTTTACATTCCCATTTAAAATAGCTGCATAAATATTTTCTCTCTCTCTCTCTTTTTTTAAGATGCCTGTTTGTTTTCTAATGAGAGGGAACAAGAAAGGGTGCAGATTTGTGTGGGGGTGTGGAGAGAATCTGGGAGGAGTTGGGAGAGGTGGAATCATAATCAGAATATAGTATATTAAAAGTCTATTTTTAATAAAGAAATTAAAAACCTAAAAAATTAAAGGAATCTTAAAAGGTTCAATAACTTTATTATTTACTTATTGTTTATTTAATTTTGTGGTGCTAGGGGTTGAATTTACATATGTCCCCAGCTTTACTGATTAATTTATTAACCAAGGAATCTAATACCAGTGTGACGTTCCCAAACACTGACAAATTAAAAGGGGTCACATCCTTCCCTTTACCAGATGGAAAGATCCCAGGATGCAATATGCTGAGACAGGAGAACTGTTATAAGTTTGAAAATACTTTGCACTATAAAGCAAGTGCAAGGCAAACTGGGACACACAGTGAAACTGGGGCTCAGAAAGCCAAGAAAAAAAAAATGCCCGCATTCCAAGAATTAACCCACCACATCCCATGTTCATGAAAAAAAAATCAAACTCAGTTGTCAGAAAAAAAAAATACAACATCCACAACATAAAAGGAGAGATCACGTGCATGAAATCATCAGAGCAGCTGACTGAAACAGCAGAAACCCACGGCCAAACATTGGACAGAGGTTGAGGAATCTTATGGAAGAGTTGGGGGAAGGACTGAAGGCCCTGAAGGGGATACGAACTCCACAAAAAGACCAACAGAGTCAACTAACCTGGACCCTTGGGAGCTCTCAGAGACTGAGCCATCAACCAAAGGGGATACATGGGCTGGACCAAGACCTCTGGCACGTATGGAGCAGATGTGCAGCTCAGTCTCCACGAGGGTTCCCCAACAACTAGAGCAGGAGGACTATCCCTAAGGCTGCTGCCTATTTGTGAAGTCTGTTCCCCTACAGGGCTGCTTTGTCTGGCCTCAATGGGAGAAGATGTGCTGAACACTGCAGAGACTTGAGCACAGGGTGGGGAGATACCCAGGGTAAGACACAAAATATAGGTCACCATATTCCACATTAACAAATTGGAAGTAATACTGAAGGAAGCAATTCCCACACTTTTAAAGGGGTTTGCAGATTCAAAAATATCCTCATAGTAAAAATCTATGTACTTCTCCACATAAACAGAAAAACACTGTCCCAAACGATGTCTTAAACATAATATGAAAGCACCAAAGACCTGAAAGTAGAAAAGCATCTTGATCAAAAAGCACAAACATGTAGCTCTTGATCTCTATCTTCAAACCCCACTCTGAGGAGACAGTAGGAAACTGCCACAAAAAGAGACACAGAAGCCACTGGAAGAAAATGGATAGCCCCACACAAAACCATACCTATTCAGTGTTATACTGGGGATTTGAAATGGATTCAGAGGACTGATGCTGAAGTCTAGAGGAAGGAAATGAGGTCATGGGGAGATGCCCCAAAAAGGGATGCCAGCACATCAGAACCCCGTTTCTTTGCTTTCTGGCAGCTGTGAAGTAAGCAGCATGTCGTAGTAATGTGCTCCCTGCAATGATGCTCTCCCTCATTACAGGACCAGAGTGACATGGCCAACTCACCTTAGAAAACTATATGCCGACAAAGATCTTTCTTCTAAGATCTCCCTCAAAAGCACAGCCATCAAAGCAAAGTCAGCAAATGGGATCACACCAAGCTCAAAATCATCTGCACAAAAGTGCAGCAGTGCCTGAGCTGTGTTCCTCACCTTACTGCAGCCTGGAAGCAAAGGAAGGAGGTACTGACATCCTAACATGCTTTCTTGGGCGTCACCACACAAACAGAAACATCTGTCCTAGAACACAGCTGGAGAGCACATGATGAAGCTGTACGCCACCATTTCAGAGCCTGCAATGACCACCACTATCTTAATGCTTAGTAACTGGTAATCCACAGGAGAGCTTGGTACCCAAATACGGCAGTGAAATAAAAAAAATAGAGCAAAGCCATGATAATGACACCTCTAACATCCCCTTAGAACACTGCTATGAACCCCTCAAGAGAGGTTCTAGTCCAGACCCTTTCTACCAAATACATGTGATGTAGAGGGCAAAACTGAGTAAGATGTGGTATTTTCAGAGTTACCACTGTCTGAGAGTCACTTTAGCTGACTACAACAAATACGTTCTCTGATTCATCAGAGTAGAAGAGGGGTATTTTCTTGGATGGGGTAAACAGAGGATCTCTCACAGATGATGTCTACACAAGAAAGACATAAAATAAATGAACTATGTCTGTCACAGAAAGCAAAATCCCACATGCCCTTATTATATTTACAAGTTCAAGGTGACCTCAAAGAAATAGAGAAAATGCCAGTTACGACAGTAGAACAAAGATAAAGACTGGGGAGTAGGTATTTGCTCCAAGTACATAGGCAAGGGACACAGAATTTACATTCTATAGTATGATAAGAAATATATTTGACAACAATTAATTCAAAGTAGCTATCAGGGAGAATTTAGATGTTCCTACCACAAACAGGTCGTGTCTAAGCTAGCAGGCTTGCTGACTGGCTTCATCAGATGATCACATATCATCTAAGTGTATTCCCAAGGCACATATAAGTTCTTTATATATGTACAGCATTAACAAAGGCCAGCTAAAATATGAGCAACTTAGTATTATATTAAAAGTTTGCAGTAATTCCAACAGTTCTCAACCAAGAGGAAAGCAATGGCTGAGAGCTGCCAGGGAATGACACTCACCCAAGGACACGAGGCTACTGTAGTTCTCCAGCATCACCTCCCTGTAGAGGGTCCTCTGAGCAGCATCCAGCTCCTGCCATTCCTGCCAAGTGAAGTCCACAGCTACATCCTCAAATGACACCAACCCCTGCAACAACACACTGCTTGTTAACCCAAGGCTTCAGCACTGGAAAGTGTCTACTTCCCCTGGATGTTTGTGTCTTGCCAGTGTCACATAGAAACTAAGGCTTGACTTGTGTCCTGTAACATGAGACAGTTGAAAATCAATACAAGTATCTTTCTTCTGTGTTAACGTAGTGATTGAAGAAATTAAAATTAAAGAGCTCTCCAAGAAATTACAATAGAAACAAACTCTGTAGCTGAGTATGTATTTATAAAGTTTGCATTAAAGAAAGTAGATTCTGTAAACTCAATCATATAAAAACAAGATCAAATCTGAAAAGGCATGAGCAGCACTGGCAGGGTAGCACTGTGGTGCAGTGTAGAAGGTACAGGGCACAAGCTCAATTCCAGTTCCTACAGTAGAATAGACCCTATTCTTAAAAGTAGATGACGGGGATCACATACATAAATGTAGGGTCACAAAATTATTTTTCCAACAGAGAAGATTCCCGAATATGTCATGACCAAAACTTTAACTCAGAAAGGCATGTAATAAATCCAAGATTTTGGCAGCATGCTTTGGGGGTAGACCTGCACACTGCATCAGGTAACTGCGCTGCAGCCTGTGCTGTAAACACACACCATGTGGAACAGGCACTGGGCATGCCATCACATCATGCAATTTCCAGAAGATTGCCTGAAATGCTGCTTTACACTTCAATGCTTTTACTATGCATACAGTATTCCCCTCTTAGTAAAAGAATGATTTAATCATGGAAATTAAAGATTTTAAGTACTTTCCCAACGTTATCCTTCATTCTCACAGTATTAAAATAGCATACATTTGACAAGTGTTGTGTTACATAAACAAGCACATGCATTTCATTTGCATGCAGACTTCATTACATCTTTTGCAATTAGTAAAATTACAAGAAACTATTTTAAAATTTAAGATTATTAAACATAAATGTTTGATTTGTACTCCTATTTTATGAATTTAGAGTTCACACAAAGTTTCTCAGGCAAAAAGGGATCACTAAGTAGAAAGCATTTCTATGTATCATTTCTGTTTAAAATCATAAATGAACTGCCTGCCTTCAATACACTGTCCAATTGAGAAAACGACCACCCTGATAGTTCAGAAATGCTTAGACATGAGCAACAACTCAACTTAGATCATATGCCATACAAGAGGAGAATAATTCTATGCTCCTGAGGGCATCCACAGGATGGGAAGATAATGAATACATGGACCCACACACCTCTCTAGAAAACTGAGAAAAATCATGGTTTCATATGTGAATACAAGTATTTCCTCTGGTCTCATGATGTTGGGATCAAGAAAGAAAACAGGTTAAAACTCTAAGGCCATGATTCTCCCTGTAGGTAGTCTCCAACACATCTGCTGCTATTACTGATAGCTGAGGTTTTACCTGTCTCTCAAGAATAACAAAGGGGTTTGGGGAAACACTACAGTATCCTCTGGTAGCCTCAATGGGAGTTTAGAGCCCCTTCACTGCTCACCAAAAAACATCTCCAAGACTACTAGTTGTTTAGAAGGAGTCTGCTGTTGAGATATGGTCCACAGCTATGCATTGTAAAGCTAAAGTCTATATCAGAAGGTCTAGGGCTATGAGTGACTTCTCTAGTTTACAAGCTTTTGTTGTGCCAACGTTGTTCCTTGATTTAAAACTATTGGTTAAACAAAACAGGATAAAGCCAATTACTGGAGGGATGAGAGGTGGGTGGGTTTGGAGTGACCTGGTTGGAGGAGGGGAGACCAAGGGGAGAAGGAGAAGAAGGTGGGGACAGAAGCTGCCATTAGGGGAGTTGGACTATGAGCACATGGCCAGCAGAAGGTGAGAAGCCACCATGGGTTAGGTGAGTTCATGCAAAATGTGGCCCTGAGGGCTGGCCAATTGGAGTTAAGAGCAGCCCAGATAATACAAAGGAAGTAATAACTTGGGTTTATCAATAGGAAACTAGATTCTAATAGCATATAGCATAAACAGATATCTGCCCAGCTTGTGAGATGTTTAAGGCTTATTGTGAATAATAAAAAGCTGTGTGCCTTTTATCTGGGAACTGAATGATCAAGGTGGAGTAGAAACCCGACTGGGATTAATAATTTTATACAACTGCCTGCACTCACTGAATACCTCAGCTTTAGATTGGATCTACTTGTGGGAATATATGTTAAACCCCCGAGACCTATGAACAAAGTAATCTGGCACAAATCTCACTAGGCATAGAAAAACAACTGTTTAAAATCCAGCAATAATAGAGAGAAGGATGGCAAGACAGACCACTGTCTAGTCCCAGAAGTTAGCAGTTTTCTTAGAAGCTTTTGTACAGCCTAAATTGTAACAAGTTTGGCCGTTTCGCCCTGAGGTTGGATATATCAGAGAGCATGCTTCCTGAAGGGTCAGTAAAGCTACAAGAATGACGATGTCAAAGCAATGACAGTGTCAGATGATGACGGACATGGATAAACGGGAACTCTAGTGTTCTTGTGTTGATGTGTAAAAATGGTACAGTCGTTTTACAAAGCAGTATTTAAGCTCTGCAAAAATGTAAACACAGATCTCCCATATGATCCAACGTTCACAATGGCTAGAATGTATGCATGAGAAACATAAATGAGAAGAGTTTCACATCCACATTCACTGCCGAGAATGCTAATGGTTAATTGTCTCTTAGACGAGGGTACACCAGGACATTCCTTCTACATACAGAGCACACACAAGAAACTGCCGGCTAGAAGAGAACCCAAGGGCTGGTATTCACTAGAGACTCCAAGTGATCGGAGACTCCCCTTCTGTGAGAACTTGATACCAGAATGTCCAGATGCTGGGATGAGAGTACTTCACACTATAATTTGTTTCCTAGTGGTAAGCTCAACACAATGTTACCAGATGAGGTTTCTGTCTGTAGGGTACATAGGAGAGAAACACATGTAAGTCTCCTCAGGTCTCCTCTCACGAACAGAATTAAATGTTCATGAACAGAATTAAACTCTTCAAATATTCACAGCTACTAGGACTCATGGAGAAAAATTAAAGACAAAACATGTCTGTTTTAATAAATTATATGTCAAATGAAACAAATAGCTCTAATCCTATAGAAGAGAGATGACGATGGGGCTGGAACTATGGGTCAGTAGTTAAGGAACGCTTACTGCTTTTGCAGAGGACTCAAGTTTAGCTACCGGCACTTACACAGCAGCTAGAACTGTCTGCAACTCCAGCTCCTATGAATCTGAGGCCCTCTTCTGGCTTCTTCAGACTACTGCATGCATGTGGTGCCTATAAATTCATTCACACAAGCAAAATGACATTTTAGGAATTTGTTACCAGAAACACGGAGGGTGTTGGAAGTCTTAGACAGGATTCTGGATTTTCAAGCTTGCCTCCCACACAACTGAAAGGCTCAGGGAAAATAATTTACCCATAGGGGTGAGGTGAGGTGAGGTGAGGTGAAAGAGTTGGCCATCCATATACCACATCCCTCATTCCTGGTACTACAGTTGAGTCTGCTGTGGAACCTGGGAATTTCATCAACAGCAGAATATTCAAGAAAAAGACAGATGCAGAACAGGTTGCCCCCTTGCTTCCTTTCTTTTCCTTCCACTTGGGTCACGCCAGGTCCCCAGACACTGTCCTCTCACACCTTAGAAGTGTGTGTTCAACAGGTGCTCCTGCTGTCAGCAGCATCTGGGACACTGGCAGTCCCACTTGCTGCATTTACGAATCTGAGAATTCCATTCACATACCTCCTCCCACAAGGACTCTCCACCTCCCTCAGAACCATTAGCATCTCAGGCATCCTCAGCAGCTGGACCAACTCCATCTCTCCCAGCCATTTGAGGCTGATGGAACCAGCTTCCCATTATTGTGGTGGGAACAGCTTCACATTGCACCCTTCTTCTGGTCTCAGGGTCCCAGAATGGAAGATCTGCATGCACTAAAACATCCATTGGCCTTTGCATGGCAATCCCACACTGCTCTTTTTATGGCTGCACAACAACCAATAAGGGGTGATATCATTCTATAGAACCGTCCCACAGAGAGATGGTTGGGAATGGAACTTATCACACATGTAACACACACAAATCACTGGACTAGTTTGTGTCTTTTTCTTTAAGGTTAGCTTTCACTAAATTGCCCAAGTCCACCATGAACTCACTTTATAGTCCTCAAACTTGCAATCTATATATACTGGCCTGTACTAGCAGGCCACTTGACTTAGAGGTGAGATTTGAACCTAGATCTAGGTCTCTCTCTCTCTCCTGTCTCACCTTACTAGAACATCTAGAGAAGAAAAGAGGGAAGAGGTGAAGCTTTTATGCATGGCTGTTCCTGGAATCCCACATGAAATCATTCTGAGTGGGCTCAAAGTCAGCCTAATTACCTTCCAGAGCAGGGCTCTTTCAGAGGCTGAGACACATCAAAGACACAGAGACAAGAGAGATGAGGATGTACAAGGCAGGGAGATGGACATGATGGCTCGTGTTAAAAAAATCCCCAAGGACCACAAGGCTATGGCAGGAAGGTCACCATATGCTTGAGATCAGACTAGGCCCCGCTGTGAGAGCCTATATGAAAGATCAGATACAAAGAACAAACAGATCCCACCAACAAGGCACAGAAGGAGGCAAAGGGTGCAGTGACAGATTTGCAGACACAAAGGGGGCACACATAAAGAGAACTGAGACCGCTATGTGCAGTGCTCAGGTTTAGGGTACAGCCCCCTTTCTGTACCCCTAGTCTCCTAACACTCCTTCTTCATCACCCAGGAAAAGCCCAGAGCTATATGGTCAAATTCCAAAAACGGACTTAGAGAGCCTGCCTCTCTACCCCACCTCTTTTGTTCCAGAGTACAGGAACCTAAGCACCTGGCTGGTTCCCTTCCCTTTTATGTCTGCAGTTGTTGCTGTGTGCTGTCTCTCACATCCTCTCCTGACTCTAGTCCTCTTTTGCTACCTGTACCTTAATTCCCTCAGCACCATACTGTGCTACATGAGCTATGCCTGTACGCCAGGACCCCACCAGAAGAGAAGCATTCAAAGTTGCCCCCCCCCATCCCCAAGTGCACAGATGGATCGAGGTGAATGAAGAAGGACAGCTGGTACCTGGGCTTCTGCCAAATAGCAGGAAAGGCTGGCCTGTGTTCCCAGCATAGAGAGGAGAACGGTTAAGTTCAAAGCCAACTTGTGCTGCAGTTAACCGTGTCACAAATAAATAAATCTAAAAAAATAGGAGGCGGCTCACAAAACCCCATTTAAGTAAATAAATAAAAATAAGTAAATGAAATGAAATTGTAAAAAATAGGAAGAGGCCCACAAGGCCCCGTTTTTCCTTGAGGATGTATAGGCAGTTAATGGTTGTCTGAGGAGGGACTCAGGAGAGCCTCTTTATTCAGTAGTACAGTAGTATACACAACGGTGAGGGTCATAAAAAAAGGCATCTAAGAATAAGGGGAAGTAATGGAAAAGAGGAAGGGAATCTGTGGGAGCAGGAAAAGTACTGGGAGGATAATAGGGGCTAGGGTGAAGGAAATACATTACATGCAAGTATAAAACGCAATGAAAGTCACTATGGTGTACCTAATATAGAATACGAAAAACGTGAAAGGAAAAAAATGACAAGTAACTAACTGGCTTGGGGCATGAATGAATTCCTAGATTCCATCCCTAGAAATACAGAGAGCCAGAGACAGAAGACAGAGGGAGAGTGGAGGAAACAGCTGAGAGGAGGGGAAGTACCTACTCCAGGTTACTCAGAGACTCCGGGGCCTGAAGGACAGGCCTCGTGGGGAAAAAGTGTTGAGAGACGCTGAGATGGGCTGGTAAGAGTAGAGGAAGGGGCTGAGGAAGGTCTTGCTCACAGACTCCCATGGAGGTTCAGAGAGAGACACATCACAAGATTGGGACAACGGCAGCCAGGAACCAACGTGGAGATGGAAGATGAAGAGGGGGCGGGGCGGCGGCTGCAGAAAAACCTTGGGGAGGCTGATGGCCTTGGGGTCCCAGAGACCAAGCAGGCAGCATCCCCTTACGTGGGCCAAAGTCCTACCAGGTCTGGAGGCGGCAGACAAGCTCCGGGCCGCGCTCGGGCAGTCACAGCAGCCCTGGCGTCCCCACCTGGGAGGCATCCCCAGCGGCCCTGGTCACGGGCATCACTACGGGTATCCCGTGTGCGGACGCTACAAGACCCGGGAGCTGCAGCAGCCAGCTCAGCCTGGCCACAGTGCAGGGGGCGGGGGCGCAAGCGACCCCGAGGCGGGGCTCAGGACGGGACACTGCTGCGGGTAAACGCACCATTTCGGGACTCCGGCGAGCGCCCCCCTCGTGCTGGGTGTCCAGGCACCAGCGAGTCACACGGCGACAGATACCAGGTACAATCCAGAACCCAGAGCTGGGAGAAGAAAGCGGCCACAGACCGCAAGATGGCGGGGTCAGCAACAACGTACGCAGGGCTGAAAGCCCGCCTCTTCCTCACCAACCATATGTCTGATTGGGTAGCCTTCAACCCAGTGCCTCTGATAGGTTGGCGCTTCAGGTCCCACCCTGAGTGACAGTTCATGCTTCAACATTCGGGTGGATGAAGCCAGAATGACAAGGCCTTACTTTCACCGGTTAATTAAGGCAGGGCTTCTTGTGACAGAACCTCCTTGTTTTTTGTCTGCATTTAACCTTGTAAATAAAGTATGGAAATTTATAAATTGTATATAAATCTATATACATTGTTTGTGTCCTATGTATTCCAAGAACAAATTTAAGTATTCACATAAAAAAAAAATCAAAACAAGCCTTTGAATTTGGTTGTAAGAACTATCATTTAGGAAATCAATACCATGCTTTTCATTGCTTACCTTAGGAAATATTTGAAAACATTTTGAAAACATGTATAATGCATCTCACATACATGTAAAATATTTCCTTTCCTTGACCTTTAATCCCAGCACAAACAGAGGCCTCTGTGACTTCATGGTTTTACAAACCAGCCAGAGCTACACAGAGAAACTCTGTCTCAAAAACAAAACAAAATAGCATCAGCAGCAGCAGCAACAACAACAACAACAAAACCTAGTCCTTTTTGGGTTTGCAAGATTTTTTTATTATTTCCAACATAAACAATAACTAAATCTCTGTTATTAAGTCATCTTTCCAAGAAGGCAAGGGGCATTCATACAGATGTATATGCAAAGAATACGTTTTCTCTTGTAATGATGTAGCTGACAAGGGAGCATGTCTTGAATTTGTTCTTTGATTTTTGCTAGGCAAAGCTGTTTGACAAAGTCTCACAGTATACATGGATATCATGCATAGTTCAGGCATCACAAACCACAGAACTTGTGATTGTAACTTCTGACATTATAGCAAAGGTTTCCAGTGGAATAAAGAACCAGTGAAATCAGAATCCAGGATCTAGAACCCAGGCATTAATAATGTTAAAATGCTCTCCAGAGTAATTCAGTATGACTTCAATCCCTAAATCAATAGCTTTCAAGGATTATATCCTAGTGGTTTCTTAAATTCCTTTTGAATTCTTTCTGAACAAACTTCTATTCTCTCCAGATTGAACAAAACCAACAGAACAAAAATTCAGATCCACTCAAGCTTAACTTGTTAAGCTTGTTAATCTCTGTCAGTGTTCTTTTGCTGTGAAGAGACACCATAACCAAGGCAACTCTTACAAACGAAAGCATTTACCTGGAGTTCTCTTACAGTTTCAGCCATTTAGTCTATACTATCCTCAAGGTGGGAAGCATGGTGGCACACAGACAGAAATGTGCTGGAGAAGCAGCCGAGAGTTCCACATCTGGATCAGCAGATAGCAGGAAGAGAGACACTGGGCTTGTCTTGGACTCTGAAATCTAGAAGCTCATAGCTAGTGGCACACTTCTTCCAACAAGGAAGGGTACACCTACCCCAACAAGGTCATACCTCCTAATCCTTTTAAGGTGTGTCACTCCCTCATGACTCACCATTCAAATATATGATATGAGCCTATGGGAACCATTTTAATTCAAACCACCACATGTACCAATGAGTTTAAATTTATGTATTTATATGTGTTTGCATGTGCTTGAGTATGAAAGTCCCAGGACAGTTTGCTGGACATTGTGAGTCACAAAGATTGCTAGGTGACTCAAGTCACCTAGTTTGGCAGTAGTGTTTTTACCTGAGGAGCCTCCCAAGAGTTTAAGTAGAGGAGTGTGTGTAAGGGCATACATTAGGGATATGGATAGCACCACCACTCAGTACCCTGAGAAGACAGGGTACTGGGGAAGAGACATTGACAGATGCTAGCAGGGTAGAGGACAGCTTTTTCTGGTGCCAGGACCCCGGATCTTTAAGCAGTAGCAGACCATGCTACTTTTAAAGTAGCAGACTCTGCTCTGCCAGGCAACTGTGTCATCACCACAATTTAATCCTCATCGCCATTATGAAAGGACCGAACGAGGGGAAACCATGAGAATAAAGAACAGTTTCATAGGAGGAAGTGCGGAGACTTTAAAGGCCATGTGGTTTGTTTTCTCCCCCAAATATAAGACTCTCATATAACACTAAGGGGACTAAAGATTGATGAGGTGTAATACCCAAGAAAAGAAAGAGCAGGAATAATTGGGTGGAGATACCATCTGGCTGTGACAGATGCCATTGTTGGAAACATGAGGACCTTCCTATCCACAACTGGCTCAGCCACAGCAGATGTTCTGTACACCTTTAGCAGCTGTGTCATCAATTCTTTATTGAAAGGAGATCAGCGCAGCATGCTCGGTGTGTCAGCCACTCCTGTGCCTTGTATTGATGATTAGTCAATTTAACGTGATCTCTTCAACATGTCGAGAGATTATTTTGTTTAATTTTATGGAAGTGTTTGTGTCTGTTTATTCTTCAGAGTGGGTGTTTAATTGATTGATTTTTTTTTTTTTTTGCTTTGTGGTAGTTGGGATTTAAGAGATGGTCTACATGGTAGGTAAGTGTTCTATGCCTGAAATATGTCCAGTCTCCCCCCACCTTTTTTTTGGTTTTAAAGCAGGGTCTCTCTATGTAACTCAGGTTAGCCTTGGATTCCTATTCTTCCTATACAGTAGTGTGCCACTGTAGCCTACACTGCACTGAGAACTTACACTGTCCCAGATCTGTGCTGACAGTGGCTAATACATTTTACCCTCACAGCCATTCTGTGAGACATATGATTTAAGTCATTTTATAGGTGAAGGGCGTGCCACTTATAGGGCAAATTGCTTGCCCAGGATTACTCAGCTTTAACTGGGAAAACTAGGATTCAAATGCAAACAAGTAGAGACTGAATCGAGCCCTCTTGCGTGCTATGAGCATATCATACCACTGACCTATGTCTTTAGTCTCTGAACACTTTGATCACAATCCCAAATTGAGAAATATTTTTCATTAATCGATTTTCTCAATATATTATACATATTAACCACGTACCACTGAGCCTATAGTATTATGTTCAATAATTGTATTAGTTACTTTTTTGTTGTCATGATAAAACAGCATGACCCAAAGCAACTTATGGAAGAAAGAATTTATTTTGGCTCACAATTCTAGAGGGAGAGTCTATAATAGTGGAGGGGGCATGGGAGCAGGCAGACAGAGAACAAAGCTGAGAGATCACACCATCAGTCAAAGCATAACCAGCTTGTAAAGAGAGAAAACTGGGAATAAGAAGAAGGTACAAACTGTCACAGTTGACCCTAGTGGCATACTTCCTCTAGCCTGGCTCAATGTTCCAAATGTTCCACCGTCTCCCCAAGCAGTGCTACAAATTAGTATTCAAACTACCACAGTAAGTTTTGATTATTGCTGAGGGTGATGGTTCATAGCTATAGTCCAAGTACTGTGGAGGGTGAGTTAGGGGAACTCAAAGTTCTAGTTCATCTTGAGCTTCACGGTGAGAACAGGACAGCAAAGAAAGAAAGAAAGAAAGAAAGAAAGAAAGAAAGAAAGAAAGAAA